>NC_045445.1:25122514-25122897 GCF_002776525.5 Piliocolobus tephrosceles
TGGACATTTGGGTTGATTCCAAGTCTTTGCTATTGTGAATAGTGCCGCAATAAACATACATGTGCATGTGTCTTTATAGCAGCATGATTTATAATCCTTTGGGTATATACCCAGTAATGGGATGGCTGGGTCATATGGTACATCTAGTTCTAGATCCTTGAGGAATTGCCATACTGTTTTCCATAATGGTTGAACTAGTTTACAATCCCACCAACAGTGTAAAAGTGTTCCTATTTCTCCACATCCTCTTCAACACCTGTTGTTTCCTGACTTTTTAATGATTGCCATTCTAACTGGTGTGAGATGGTATCTCATTGTGGTTTTGATTTGCATTTCTCTGATGGCCAGTGATGATGAGCATTTTTTCATGTGTCTGTTGGCTG
>NC_045445.1:25122997-25224943 GCF_002776525.5 Piliocolobus tephrosceles
TTTTTTTTTTTTTTTTTTTTTGAGATGGAGTTTCACTCTTGTTGCTCAGGCTGGAGTGCTATGGTGCAGTCTCGGCCCACTACAACCTCCGCCTCCCTGATTCAAGCAATTCTCCATCCTCCATCTCCCGAGTAGCTGGGATTACAGACCTGCACCACCGCACCTGGCTAATTTTGTATTTTTAGTAGAGACGGGGTTTCTCCATGTTGGACAGGCTGGTCTCCAACTCCCAACCTCAGGTGAACCACCCGCCTCGACCTCCCAAAGTGCTGGGATTACAGGCATGAGCCACTGGGCCCAGCCGATGATGGGGCTTTCTAGATATAGGATCATATCATCTGGAAACAAAGATAGTTTGCTTTCTGCTCTTCCTATTTGTTTCTTTCTCTTGCCTAATTGTCCTGGCCAGAACTTCAAATACTATGTTGAATAGGAGTGACGAGAGAGGGAATTCTTATCCACTGCTGGTTTTCAAGGGGAATGCTCCCGTTCTGTAGTTTATCTTTTTACTCCTTTGATAGTTTTTCTTGCTGTGCAGAAGCTCTTTAGTTTAATAGATCCCACTCGTTAATTTTATTTTTGTTGCAAATGCTTTTGAGGACTTAACCATAAATTCTTTGCCAGGCTGATATTGAGAAAGGTATTTTCTATGTTTTCTTCTAGGAGTTTTATAGTTTGAGGTCTTACATTTAAGTCTTTAATCCATCTTAAGTTAATTTTTGTATATGGTGATAGGTCCAGTTTCATTCTTCTGCATATGTATAGCCAGTTATACCAACACCATTTATGAATAGGTCCTTTCCTCATTGCTTATTTTGTCAACTTTGTTGAGGATCAGTTGGTTGTAGTCATGTGGCTTTTTTTCTGTGTTCTTTATTCTGTTACATTGGTCTATGTATCTGTTTTTGTACCAGTAGCAGTTGTTTTGATTACTGTAGCCTTGTAGTGTAGTTTGAAGTTGTAGTCCAAGAGTATTTGGAGTTGTGTTCTTTAAACATTTCCAGATGTGAAGACTATGAGGAACTATCTTTTGGTAGTTGATTCCTAATTTTGTGAAAAGTGAATGTGGCCTAAAAGACATTATGTTTTTGGAATTCAGTATTTCCTTATGGTCTAGTAAATGATCATTTTTTGATGAATATTTGTGTATTTTTTTAAAAAGGTATATTCGTTGTTTAATACAAAATTCTATATATTGAATTATTCAAATTGTCTGTATTCTTAATTTTTCTCTACTTGATCTCTCAATTTCTTAAAGAAATGTGTTAAATTCTCCCATTGTAATTGTGATTCATGAAAAACACTTTCTTTTTGTACATTTATTAGTTTATGTTTTCTATGTTTAGAGCCTATGTTCATAAATATACAAAGGTTCATAACAGTTATATCATCTTGGTGGAGTGTCCTTTCTTTTTATTAAAATGATGTTTCTCTTTTTGTCTCTGAATCAGTTTTGCCTTCAATTTATATTTTGTCTACTCTTAATATTGCTACACCAGATTTCCTTTTGTTGATATTTGTCTTATGTTATCTTTTCTAGCTCTTTATTTTCCATCTGTGAATCATTTTGTTTTAAGTATGTCTCTTGTACATAACATCTAGTTGAATAATTTTTACTGTTTTTTAATAGGTAAGTTTAATTTATTCACATTTACTGTGATTACTGATATGTATGGAGTTATTCCTGCTTTCTTATTACTTGTTATGAACTTATGCTTTCACTTTCTTTATAGTTTCTTTTCTACTTTTTGTAGAATGGATTGAGATTTTTTCCCCCTCCTCTCTTTCAGGTTGGAAAGGTATACATTTTATTTCTATCTTTTATAAACATCCTTAATTTTGAAGCACATACATGAAGTTATATATTTCTAATAATAAAATTAATAAATATCTAATTTATCTTCTTAAAATGATAATAATGTTAGCATGCTTTTAATACCCTCTGCTCTCCATCCCCAATTCTCATATTGATACTTTTGGATTTTAGTCTCACTATTTCCTTTTGGATTCAATTTTCTTCTTCTATAATATATCCACAAATAAGTATTTCAGTATGGGTTAATGATTAGTAAAATTTCTGAGTATTTCCATGGCTGAAAATATCTTTATTTTACCCTAACTTTTGATTGATAGAATTATAAGTTCATAATTATTTTCCTTTAGCAACATGAAGTGCTCCAACATTGTATCCAGTGTTGCAGATGGAAGCCTAACTTCAAACTGAATATTCTCATTCCTTTCTGGTAATCTAACTTCTCTCCCTGCTCACTGATAGCTTTTAGCACTTGCTCTTTAACTTTGGTTTCTAAAATTGCACTAAAATGTGTCTTTTGTGTGTGTGTGTGTGTGTGTGTGAGAGAGAGAGAGAGAGAGAGGGAGAGAGATTTATTTTACTTGGCACTTCATAGGCCTTTTCAGTCAAAGACTCAAGTCATTCTTCCATTTTGGGAAATTTTTGGCTATTAGTTATATTGTCTCCTCTCTATTTTATCTGTTCTATTCTGTTGGAACTCCTGTTGGATTGATATTAAAACTTCTGGGTCTGTACTCTATGTTTTTGTACTTTCATATTTTCTATCTTATTAACTCTTTGGATTCTACTGGATAACTTTTCAGTTCACTATTGCAGTTCACTTATTTGCTTTTCACCTGAATCTAATCCACTATTTAGCCCATCTGTTGAGCTATTTATTTCAATAATTATATTTTAACTTTCAAAGCTTGAATTAGCTTTTAAAGAGTCACTTTCACTTATTCAAAGCCATTTATTATTGTTTTATGGATGTGATATCTTTCATATCTCTCTGAGGGAATGAATCAAACTATGTAAAGGTCTCATGCTGAATTGTCTATTAATTTTGTTTCCTCTCAGTTAAATTCATTTATTGAGTTTGTTGTTCCTTTTCAATACTGTGAGACTTTCTTTCTTTTTTTAGTTTTAAAAACATGTTTATTTTAAAGTTTACCACAATATATAAGGTTATATTACCATATTATAGAGCAATTGGAAAATGAAGAAAAAAATATTACTGTCATACCTATGAGTCTTATTCTGATTTTTTAAAATTTAGCAGTATATCATATACTCTTTTCTCACAATCATCATATTGGTGGCTTCATGATGTGTCCCCCAAAATGTATATGTGTGTGTGCATATGTGTGTTAAATTTAGTCTTTCTGAAATAAGACAGTCCAATTCTTAATTTGAGGGGAGCTTAATACAATAATTTTACATTTTTTTTAGTGAACACATGTGGACTATCTTTTTTTATAGTTAGTATCTACTCAATAGTGTGAGGTTTTCTTAAATGTTTGACAGTCTTGCGTCTTTTTACACAGTCTACTTAAGGGAATATATGGAAGTTGCTACTGTGTATTGTAACTATATTCAGGGAGGGTAGGGCATATTGCTGGCTGGGATACAGATATAGATGCCCCCTGTTTCTCTCAGGGGTTGCTAGATTTGGTAAATAAAGGAGTTCTAATTAAATTTGGATTTCAGTCAAAGAACATACTTTATTTAGTATAAGTATGTCCCATGCAATATTTGGGACATATTTATATGAAAAAAGGTCATTGCTTATCTAAAATTCAAATTTAACTGGGTGTTCTATGTTTTGTCTGACAATCCTACACCTAAAGCATTGGTGTACTGTTCCCATTCAGACATGGGCAATACTGTTGCTATTGTGGCTACTACCTGACCCACAGCTGGAGAAGGTGGGAGGGTATATGTGGGGTCAATTACCCTATCTGATCTTGAATAGTTATTCTTATAGATATTCCTGAGTTCTTTGTATCTGATTTGCATAACCCTATCTGATCTTGCATAACTATCTCATAGTTATCCCTGAGCTCTTTCCATTTCTGCCACCTGAGGGTACAAAGCACATTTTATACTGCTCTCATCTACTACTGCAGAGTTTTGCTGCCTATGACCTGCGCTATAGTTATCTCTTCAATACTATTCCACTTACTTCATGCCTTTCAAGAATTCCTCTATATTTCAGTGAATTTGGTGCTGGGTAGAGAGACTACAGCATATATTAACTCTTTCCTCTTGAAATCATTGATCCTGCACATTCATCTACCAGATTCTACTATCTCTATTTCCTGGCATGATCATTAGTTTCTGGTTGTTTGAGGTCTCATGGAAGAAGAAAACTGAGTAGTTCGTATTACCATTGCAGGCAGTTCTTGAGATAAGTGGAACTCCATGAAATGGAATGGAAAGTGGCATCTAGGGAAGGGAGAAGAAAGGCAGCTGAGACCCCTGTGGGAAAGGAAGTAAAGCAATCATGTGCCCATAGGTTGGTATAGGCACTAGAATCAGAGATCTGGGTTTGAATTTTCACTACCATTTACTAGCTTTGTGACCTTGGTTATTTGTGACGGGTTATTTAACTCCTCTGCGGCTTCAGTTTTCTCATCTGTAAAGTGGGGCTATTACCTATTTTCCTGACTTGAGTATTTTAACACTTCTGTGTTTGATATGTGTCATAATCAGCATGTACAATTCATATACAATTTGTTAATGATAAAATCAGTGGCATCTTGGAATCAGAAGCAGGGTACTATTACCTGCTTCACAGAGCTTTGTAAAGATTCAGTGAGGGTGTCTGTTCACATACTTTGCCCACTTTTTGATGGGGTTTTTTGGTGAATATGTTTAATTTCCTTGTAAATTCTGGACATTAGACTTTTGTCAGATGTGTAGATTGCAAAAATGTTCTCCCATAGGTTGCCTGTTCACTCTGATGATAGTTTCTTTTGCTGTGCAGAAGCTCCTTAGTTTAATTAGATCTCATTTATTAATTTTGGCTTTTGTTTCTATTGCTTTTAGTGTTTTTGTCAAGAAGTCTTTACCCATTCATACGTCCTGAATGGTATTGCCTAGGTTTCCTTCTAGGGTTTTAATGGTTTTGGGTTTTACATTTAAGTCTTTAATCCATTTTGAGTTAATTTTTGTATAAGGTGAAAGGAAGGGATCGAGTTTCAGTTTTCTGCTTATGGCTAACCAGTTTTCCCAGCACTGTTTACTGAATAGGAGATCCTTTCCCCATTGCTTGTTTTTTGTCAGGTTTGTTGAAGATCAGATGGTTGTAGATGTGTGATGTTATTTCTGAGGTTTTTGTTCTGCTCCATTGGTCTATATGTCTGTTTTGGTATGAGTGCGTTGCTGTTTTGGTTACTGTAGCCTTGTAGTATAGTTTGAAGACAGGTAGCCTGATGCCTCCAGCTTTGTTCTTTGTGCTTAGCATTGTCTTGGCTATATGAGGTGTTCTTTGATTTCGTATGAAATTTAAAATAGTTTTTTCTAACATTTACACGGCCAACAAACATATGAAAAAAAGCTCAACATCACTGATCATCAGAGAAATGCAAATCAGAACCACAATTAGATACCTTCTCATGCCAGTCAGAATGGCGATTATTAAAACTTCAGGAAACAAGAGATGCTGATGAGGCTGTGGAGAAATAGGAACACTTTTACCCCACCTCTCACTCATTGCTGATTGCTATGATTTTTCAGGTTTCTCACTGTGACGAAGCTCCAAGGGATCATCACCTTACAATGAATAATACTAAAATTGCTGAAAATTTCCAAATCTGCCTCATGCACTAGCTGGGATTCATAGAACCCCCTTTCAACCATGACCTCTGAGATTCTTACAAACTAGAAAAAAGATTTCTGCAGGTGCTTTCAGAAAAAAATATTGTCTTGAGCTAAGTCTACTCTATAATGTCAAGTCATATTTCATAGATACACATATATAGCTAATACACATATATTCAATTTACATTTTTGAAAATAACATACATGTTCAACCAAATTAACAAGACTAACAGAAGACATTTTCTAAAATTTATACACTAAGTGCATCACATTTTTCTAATGATCACTTTGATAGAGCAACTTAGAATCTATGGTTTCAAAACACCAAGAGGATTACGTAAGACAAAATGACCACATAATATGCAATTTTCAATGTGATCATCATTGCTACTTTTAACTAGAAATTACCCAGTAAATGCATTGTGAACTGCTTTGTGACTTTGGTGATCTATTTATTCTTTCTGATCATTGGTTTGTCTAATAAATATGACTATCACCAATTTTATAAACTTGCTCTAAAAATTAGATGAGAAAAAATAATCCTCCTTCTCCATATACTGAACACTTAAAAAATTATAGGTATTGTGTCCAGATTTTTACCCACTTACCTTATAGAAGCCTCATAGAAACTCTGTGTTTTAAATTACAAGAATTTGCCACGATTTTTACACACTTACCTCATGGAAGCCCCATAACAATCACATCTTTTATAGATGACAAAACTGAGGCTTTGGATGCATCTGAGGGAACCTTGGGCCAGCAGCGGCCAGAGCAGCTCCTGAACTTAATTGGTATCCGTTGCCTCTCTACTTTTGGGCGTCTTCTGATGGCCAATGTGCTGCAGTCAGGACCCTCGCTGACTCCCAAACTCAATTGGGCAAGCTCCAAAGCAGTGGAGTCCGGCATTAGTACCTCCACCACCTCGTGGATCCCAGAGCTGCAGGACAGCTTCACCCACCGCACCCTGAGCTAGTCCTGCTTGTGGCTGGCACTGGGAGACAGCGTGTTCCCGGCGCCTCTGCTCCTCTACAGCGCGGCCTGAGCCTTCGCTCTCTGCTTACTGGTAGAGGTCAGAGCCATAGGCTTGCTCTGTGGAACACTTGCGCTGGCCCTGACTGGGGCTGGCTTTAGGTATCAATGCGTTGTGGGCGCCTCTGCTCCTCTGTGCTGGGGCTTGCACCTTTCCCGGCTGCCCACTCATAGACGTCAGAGCTGCAGCACCTTTCCGCAGAAGCCCGGCACTGGCCCTGCCTGGGGCGGCCTTTGGGGCACATGTGACAGGTCAGCGTGGTCCCCATGGGGCACCTGTGCTCTTCTCGGGCAGCTTGGGCCTTCGCTTGCCCCGACGCGTGCAGAGCTGAGCACCTGCCACCTCTTCCTGGGAAACGCAGTCAAATGCCACCAACTGAAGGCACCCACTGAGGCTCTAACTGAAGGCCAGTTGCCCTGCCAACCAGATCGCGTCCTACTTAGGAGAAACCAATCAGGCCTTGAGTTCCCTCCACGCGCTGCCCTTCCATTTGTGACGTAGGAGCCCAGGCACTGGCTCACAAGGCCCCGCCCCACCTTTCATTTATTAGTAGCTGGTAGCAACTTTCAGGTTTCCTCACTGTGAATTACGAATATGAATTATGCTAAAATTACTATATACTAATGTACCTCATGCACTATCTGACATTCAAAGACCACCCCCTTGCCCCATCACTTCTGATTTTCTTCGAAACTAGAACAAAGGCAAATTTCCGCAGGTGCTTTCAGAAGAAAACATTGCCATGAGCTAAGATTACTCTATGATGTCAAGTCATATTTCTTATATCAATACATATTCATATTCATAATCCAAAACACATATATTCAATCAAATTAACAAGACTAACAGAGGATATTTTCTAAAATTTATACACTAAGTACATCACGTTTTTCTAATGATCACTTTGACAGAGCAACTTAGAATAAAGTAAATTAGTTTAACTATTGTGGAAGACAGTATGGCAATTCCTCTAGGATCTGGGACCAGAAATACCATTTGACCCAGCAACCCCATTACTGGGTATATACCCAAAGGAATATAAATCTTTCTACTATAAAGACACATGCAATGTATGTTTATTACAGCACTATTTACAATAGCAAAAACATGGAACCAACTCATATGCCCGTCAATGGTAGACTGGATTAAGAAAATATGGAACATGTACGCTGTGGAATACTATGCAGCCATAAAAAAGAATGAGATCATGTCCTTTGCAGGGACATGGATGAAGCTGGAAGCCATCATCCTCAGCAAACTAACACAGGAACAGAAAACCAAACACCACAAGTTCTCACTCATAAGTGGGGGTTGAACATTGAGAACATATGGACACAGAGAGGGGAACAACACACACCAGGGCCTGTTGGGAGATGGGGGTTGAGGGGAGGGAACTTAAAGGTTGGGCCAATAGGTGCAGCAAGCCACCATGGCACACGTATACCTATGTAACAAACCTGCACGTTCTGCACATGTATCCCTTTTATTTTTTTAAGAAGAAATAAAGAAAAAAAAGAATATTCTATCTGAAAAATTAATGATAATAATTAAAAACTCCCTGCCGACCAAAAAAAAAAAAAAAAAAGATTCAGCAAGGTGACACATGTGAAGTGCTCAGCTGAGTGTCTGGCACATAAGTGCTCAATGGGCATTAGCTAGTGTTCATAACAGCATAGGAAAGAGGCCCGGGACCAAGAATGGATCCTGGGGCTTAAGAAGGAAAAGGTTTTTGGGCACCCTGACTTTGACAAATAGTAACAATTTTGGACACAGTGACAAGCTCATGGGGAATCCATTCTAATGGTGGATGGTTGGGGGAGCTGCAGTTGCAGTGGCCATTCAATAATCAAATCAGTGTAGCTTTGCCTAAAGGCTCTGCATCATATTCTGCTTAATTTATACCTCCTAGTAGCATTATGATTACTAAGCATAAGGAACTGTTTTAGTCACCTTCTGAACAAGTAACCAATTAGGAATAGCTGTTCCTATTCTGGCTATGAATCCTTTTAATGAAAAATCCAGAGGAGTTTGCAAAGTAAGGGAGGCAAAGAGTGAACATGGTTGCAACTTATCTTCGTGAGTTGACTTGTAACATTGGAGGGTCACATAAGCCTTGAGCTCACTGCAGTTGTGTTGGGGATTTATCTGCATGGTATAAAGCCTCTATGTCAAGAATGATTGGTTTGCTTTTGGCTTTGTGTGATTCCAATCAATAATTACACCTATTGATCAAAGGCATACATTCAAAACACTAATTTACATTGAGCACCTTAACTTCATAAAATGGCAACAACTGAATTAGCTGAAATTGATTTCCCTTTTGTTTTCAAAAGAAAAATTCTCAGTGCTCTGGATATCCTCAGTGTGATTCAGAGCTCAAAGCTGGTTAATTATCCAGCAATTTCACAAAGAAGAAAGTCCTACAAAAATAACTAGGGTGCAAATTGAAATCCTAGTGGAGGTTGTTCATGTGTCATTTCTAAAGTTCATCTGGAGAGGTGGAGATATTTTTCTGGCCTTGGAGGGAGTTAAACATGAGGAATGTTGCAATGATCAGTAAGGAAGATACCTTGAAGGCTGAGCTAGAGGGTGACTTTCTAGGGCCAGAGCACCCACACTCCAAGCTGCAGTCACTATGTCAAATGCCAATTTTATGTATGATGATCCACAAAGAAACATCACTAGGCTGATTTAGTGGCGGTAAATCATAGAGCTACTGAAAGAATGTCATAGTTTTTTGTCAGGGCTTGCAGAGACTTTTCAACTTGGAATAGGTTTTCATAACCTAATCTTACACACTTATTCTTGTCATTCTAAACCCACACTGTTTTGAGAGTCCAGCGCAGACTTTACTTTCTCCAGAAAGCCTTGTCTATCTCTAGCTTTTACTGGGCTTGTTCAATTCCTGAAGCTTATTCAGATAAAAACAATGTGTTTAATATATTATTTCCTTTGCTTTTCTTACCTTGTTGACAATGTCATTTCCCAGAAAGCAGAATAAATGACAGGAAAAAATTATCAAGTTCCTCTTTCATAGATATGAAGTAGAAACTAAGAGAAAGCCACAGCTTTGGGATGCAACACTCGGGTCATTGAAGAGGACTGGGGGATTCCCCAAAATAAAATTCTGATGGTAAAATAAATGATTCTGAATTAGTAGATAAGAAGAAGGATCCAAAAGACATTCAGGATGCTTTGTGGTGAGGGTAATTAGAACAGGGAAATATAAAGGAAAAATGAGGAAAGCGGAAAATAATGAATTCATCATCATGCTTGCTCTAGGAAGCTGAACAAAGACAGGCTAGGCCTGCTGCTGGGGCTATGAATGCCCATGCAGTGTATTTCCAACTATAATTTGCAGAAACTTAGGGTTCTATGGGTGAGCTTCAGGAGCTTCTGGGGGTAGAGGCAGGAGAGGTCGGATTTACGTGATGATTGACTCTATCCTTATTTCAAACAACTATTCCCTAATGTCATTGCTAACATTGTTCCTCCAAAAGCTCAGTTATCGCCTTGCCTGGTACTGTCTTTCTAATGTAACAACTCTCTCAAACACACAGAGTCCATTTGGATGACTCCACTCTCCCTGCAAGATCTCTCCTAGCCAGCAACCAAAGCCCTCCTTTCTTCAACCTGCAGATCTGAAGCTTACCTGTTACAGACTGATTGCCTCACTTCTCTCATTAAAGGTGCTGTGTTCTGCCTCATCTTTGGGCTAAACCTTGTCACGCTTTGGTCAGCAAGATGTTAGCAAACATGTTGCAAACAAAGGTTAGAAAAATGCTTGCACCTTTCCTCCTGCTCGCTCTTGCACCTCTGCTCTTGCTCTCTTGCTATATCCATGAGAACATGCTTAGGCTAGGTTGCCGGAGGTATGGGAGAAACACATGGAACAGAGCCACACCATCCCTTCCTCAATGAGGACATTCTAGATCAGCCAATAGTCAGCTGATATGCAGACATGAGTGAGCCTGGCCAAGACCAGTCAGCTGACCTTCATCTGACCATAGACAAGTGAGTAAGTCTAATAAAGATCATCAGAACCTTCCAACTAATCTCTAAACTCAAGAGCAATAGTAAATACAGGGTTGCTGTTTTGGGCCACTGAGTTTTGGGATTGTTTATTGTACAGTATTTTGTGGCAGTAGATAACAGATACACTGCCCAATCGTTGAGGCTTAGCTCAAATCAACGTAAAGCCTACCCTAGCAACTCTTACAGAAGACGGTGTTACTTCTTCAGAGCTCCTACATCACTTACTGCTTGTGCTACTGGTTTAGACTTTTTGATTTTCTGCACTATATTGGCACCATATTTCACTGACCTCAAGAAGCCATTGCTTGGAATACATACCATTATCTTATGAATCACTGAGGAAAACAAAAAATCACCTTCAAATATACTACAGCACACCATCCCTTGGAAGATATATCTTAATTTCAGAAAATTTAAAATGCATTTCTTAGAAGTAATGAAATATTATAATTAACTGTTTAGAATGTTATGTCTTAGTTCTACAACAAGATTGTCCTTGCGATTGAATACTCAGTTTTCATCTTCTTTAGGGAGCAGGATAGCTAGCATAGCTTTGGAGGGAGGTAGAACCTGTTCAGATTCTGGCCAGGTTCAATCTCTGGCCTCCCAGAGATTAACTGGGAGGTTCTGATGATCTTGATTGGACTTATTCAAGATAATATGAGCTGGGACGAGTGACTTAAACTCTCAGAACCTCAGTTTTCCCTCTATAAAATAAGAATGAAAACAATACTTACCTCAAAGGGTCATTGTGAGAATTAATTAGATCATGCAAAAAACATGGTGGGCATTGAAAAACAATAATTAATTTCTTTGATTAGGTAATGCAAGTTTGTGATACAAAATTCAAAATGTACACAAGCGGATGCAGTGCAGAGCTAGCCTCCTTTTAACTCTTGTGCCCTAGTCACTCAGTTTTCCTCTCAGGAGACATCCACAGTCACTAGTTTCTTGAGTATTCTTCCAGAAATATTCATAGTAGTCATGTCATAAATATTAGTTAGTTTCTACCCCTTTTGGACCTCATAGCACCTAGTAGAGAGCTGGGCACTTTGCAAGGGTCAAAGAGATGATTTCTCATTACCGTCTAGAACTCTACATGGAAATAGGTAGTAAAGGAAATTGGACTGAATAGACCAGTGCCAGAGGCTTCTGGGGAAAAATGTTTGTCAGTCCATCATCTTTATATAATTGCCTCTTTTTTTTCCACAAGAGCTAAGTGCAGAAAAATTTCAATTAACAGAGGGCTTATTACTTGGGCACAAGTTAATATAGGTTTTACTGTTACTGCCACTTCTTCAAAAGTGTTGAGACAGGAAATGCAGACTTCACTACCCCAACTGAAAAGCTAGCCAAGCAGAGGAAACCAAACTAATAATGTAGCTGATATTGTCAACTGCTATACATACGCAGATAGAGGAAACCTGTATTGACATAATAATAATAAATATGTAAAGAAAGCTCATGGTTTACCAATAAAATCATTTACCATGTTGCTGACTTTACTGGAAAATGATGCTCTATAACCAGTATCTCGATTTGATTGATACCTAATTAAAAATTCACTAGGCTCAACTTCAAACACCTCAAGCTATATTAAAGCCACTGCTATACCAGTGGAGTCATAATATCATTTAAAGCCAAAGCAAGTATGATCATTTATTTAAAGCTTAGAAATATTTTTGAAAATTGCAAAGTTGCATAAAATCTGTGGCCACAGACAGAAAAATAGCAATGTGGTTTAAGTGGAAAGAACTAGGGAGTCAGAAGAACCAGGGCTGAGTTCTGGTTCTGTCATGATCATATGACATGGACTTGGGTAAGTCATTCCTCTCTGCTCCCTGGTTTCATTATTAGTACAATGAAGATAATAATACCCATTTGTATTAGTCGGGGCTCTCTAGAGGGACAGAACTAATGGAATATATATATATGAGTTTATTAAGTGTTAACTCACATGATCACAAGGTCCCACAATAGGCCATCTGCAGGCTGAGGAGCAAGGAGAACCTGTCTGAGTCCCAGAACTGAAGAAGTTGGAGTCTGATGTTCGAGGGCAGGAAGCATCCAGCATGGGAAAAAGATGTAGGTTGGGAGGCTAGGTCCGTCTTTCTTTTCACATTTTTCTGCCTGCTTATATTCTAGCCATGCTGGCAGCTGATTAGATTGTGCCCACCCAGATTAAGGGTGGGTCTGTCTTTCCTAGCCCACTGACTCAAATGTTAATCTCCTTTGACAACACCCTCACAGACACACCCAGGATCAATACTTTGTATCCTTCGATCCAATCAAGTTGACACTCAGTATTAACCATCACACTATTTTTTCCTGCCTTCACTGGATTTTTGTGAGACTCAGCAAGATGATGTACATAAACTAGTTCAAATGGTTTAAACGTTACCCACATGTTATTCCAACACCATTTAGTGAGTTTTACCGTGTGCTAAGGACTGAATTGTGCTAAGGATACATAGGTGAACAAATTTAAAAAGTCCAGCCCTCAAGGAACTCATAGCTGAGCTGCCAGAGAGAAACACTAACATGGTGTGTCACTAGAATTGCCAGATAAAATACAGGATGCCCAGTTAAGTTTGCATTTAAGATAAATAATTTTTAGCATAAATATATCCCAAATAGCACATGGGACATACTTATACTAAAGCTTATTCATTGTTTATCTGAAGTTCAAATATAACTGGGTGTTCCATATTTTTATTTGGTAAATCTGGCAACCCTATGTGTCACGTGATAGTAGAAGTATATACATAATAGAGACGTTGTGTAGTGCAATTCTTCATGTTAGAATTGATGAATTCTATCTCAAAGTATCAGAGAAGGCTTCACAGAGCATGTGAAGAGAAGTACAAGCATTTGGTAGGTGAATATACTTGTTTGGGCTGGAGAGAGGAGGAGAGGGCATTTCAGACAGAGAGAAAAGCAGCAGCACAAGGCAAGAAATACCCTGGAGAGTGTAAGCAACTCCAGGCTTTTCAGTGCTGCTGAAATGTCAAATGTGAGGTAGAGATTGAGATTTGAAGTCCCTGGAAAGAGACTTATGTGGGCTTCATGAAGGGCCTTATATGGACTTTTAAATGTTTATTCCATATCCCACAATGATGCTAGCCAAGGAGAATATGGGAATGGATTTCAGCCCAAGGATTAAGGTTAAAGAACACACACACACACGCACACACACACACACACGCACACACACACACACATTCACAGAATTTTTGAACCCAGTTAAGCCTTAGGCTGTATAGCAGAGAAAATTCATGGAATCAATTCTTCTGGAAACCTCTTCAAACGACTGCATGAAGCTGATCCTAGACCAAAGTTGCCTGTGTCAACTCCAGAAAGGCCGAAGATCACCACATTAATATTTGCTTCTTTGTGAAATGTACAGATATCACATGGAAGACTGTTGGGGAGGGTGTGGGTGGTGGATAAATTTAACCACAAGGACAAAAGTATTAGACTCTCTCCATGTGATGAGAGAATGGCTGACAGGGGAGATGTTTGCTATCAGGAAGGTGAGGGGGTATGATGAGAAGGAGAAAATGGAGCTATTGTCTAAATGCTGCATCCTTGAAAGTGTAGGTAGTGGGACTTTTCTGAAGCTAGAATAAAAATGAGATCACTGTAGAATAAATAAAGAAATATGGACTTCACCCAATGGGGAGTAGACATAGACTTTGTTGCCCGAAAGTGTAGTATAGACTGAAAAGACAAATAGAAGAGGTTAAAGAAATGCTGACATAAGGACAGAGATCCCAGGGTATAGGCCAAGCTATAATATTCAGCTAATTCATACACATTTGGAGGGCTGGAGGGGTGGACAAATAGGTGTAGGTTTACAGGAGGAAGCAACAAATTTGCTGAGCAGGTCAAATGGCTGGATGATTACATTATGACCCTTAGCAAAGGGTGTGCTAGAGATGGCTCATACTGGTCACAAGAGCCAAATGTTAAATTTTAAGAAAATTTTGCAAGCCAGTTTTTAAACACAGCCATTAAAAATAAATTAATATATAAATGTACACTTAAATTACATTGAAACAAAGGAAACACATACTCAAAACTTATAACTCAAAACAGTAAAATGTTCTTTTACTACAGTTTACTATTATCTATGCTCTTGAGATTATTTACTTATACTTGTATGGTGGAAGTGCTATAATGGTGTGTTATTGTATATATCTTCTCAACTGTGTGTTCAGTGATGTCAAGTTGTAGATTTGAGATTGGCCATGGTGGGAGTATTTACATCATGGAAATCAGCAAGCACTACAAATCAAGTGACAACTCTTACTTGCCAGAGAGCTGATTATTAAACATCTAGCATTTAGCCACTGGGTACAAATGGGGCCTGCCTCTTCCTCATTACTTAGGGTAGTGCTATGGTCATATAGAGTAATGGTTATGATCACAGGGTCTGTAGACAGGCTGGTTTAGAATCCTGGCTGTCCCTGTATTAACTAGTTGTGTGACCTTAGGCAAATCACTTAACTACTAAGCTCAGTTAGCTATAAAATGAGGGTACTAATAACTATACAGGGATGTTGTAGTACATATGACACTGTAGCAGTTAACTATTGCTTATCTAACAAACCATCCCCAAAATTAGAGGCTTAAAGAGTATTTATTTATTATTGCTCATGAGTCTGTGAATCAGCTGGATTATTCTAGTTTTAGCTGGGCTCACTCATGTGTCAGTGATCAGCTGTGGGTCAGGTAGGCAGATCTGTTGATCTTGGCTGAAATGTCAAAAATGTATGGGGGTTGGCTGGCTGTAGGATGGTCTAGGAGGGACTTCCTCCAGTGGTCTACCCTGGGCTTTTTCACATGGTCCTGACAAGGTTCTGAAAGAGTGAGAGAAGAAGCATGTGAGGCCTCTTGAGGCCTGGATTCAGTACTGGCACATCTTTACTTCCCCCATACTCCACTGGTCAAACAAGCCACATGGCCAGCCCAGATTCAAGGGTTGAGGAAATTGACTCTACCTCTTGATGGGAAAGGCTGCAAACCACATTACAAAAGACATAGCTACAGGGAAGATGAAGATGGACAATTGGAGATATTTGTACAATTGCTCTATCACAGGTACATTTGTGAGAATTACAAAAAGGTATCCTTTCTGGGCTGATGAATTACTGGTCCAACCATATTAAATTGCTGACTTTTTATCATATTTGATCTATGAAAATGACAATTTTGTATGGCTCAACCCAATACAAGAAGGCACCTGATGTAGCTTGGATATTTATTGCCAACAAATCTCATGTTGAAATGTGATCCCCAGTGTTGGAGGTGGGGCATACTGGGAGGTATTTGGGTCATGGAGGCAGATCCTTCATGGAGGCAAACGTCCCTTTGTGCCTTCCCTTTGGTGATGAATGAGTTCACATTCTATGTTCATGTGACAGCTATTAATAGTTGTTTAAAAGAGCCTGGCATCTCCTCCTCTTCTTTCTCTCTCTCTTGCTGTCTCTCTCTCCGTGTGACGTGACTGCTCCCCTGTTGCCTTTCACCATAAGTAAAAGTTTCCTGAGGCCTCATCAGAAGCTGAGCAGATGCTGACACCATGCAGAACTGGGAGCCTAATAAACCTCTTTTCTTTATAATTTACCCAGTGTCAGGTATTACTTTATAACATTGCAAAACAGACTAGTATAGCCCTTCTTCTGGGCTGACTAAACCTTAAGCTAGGGTGCACTGGTGTGGATAGTGGACACAAACTATATTTCATCTCCCTTCTTCCTCTCATCCTTCTTAAATCCACAAAATGTACAATCATATGTGGAAGCCTTATACTTACCTGTGGTAGAGATTGCTAATTGTTCTCCAAAATATATTCCCCTATCTTTCTTTCTTTTTTATTTATTTATTTTTTTGAAGCAGAGTCTCACTGTGTTGCCCAGGCTGGAGTGCAGTGGTGTCATCTAGGCTCACTGCAACTTCTGCCTCCTGGGTTCAAGCAATTCTCATGCCTCAGCCTCCCAAGAAGCTGGGATTACAAGCAAGCACCACCACACCTGGCTAATTTTTGTATTTTTTTTTTTTTTAAGTAGAGATGGAGTTTCACCATGTTGGCCAGGCTGGTTTCGAACTCCTGGCCTTGAGCAATCCTCTCATCTCGGCCTCCCAAAGTGCCAAGATTACAGGCATGAGCCACCACACCCAGCAATATTCCCATTTCTTGATCAGCAATAGAACCCCAATTCTTTTGTTCTTTTATTCATTTATATCTAATTACTCAATTAATTTTATATTTCTATATGTTATTGGGGTACAAGTGTTATTTGATTACATGAGTGAGTTCTTTAGTAGTGATTTGTGAGATTTTGGTGCACCCATCACTCAAGCAGTATACATTGCGCCATATCTGTAGTCTTTTTATCCCTCATCCCACTCCCACTCTTCCCCTCAAGTCCCCAAAGTCCATTGTATCATTCTTTTGCCTTTGTGTCCCCATAGCTTAGCTCCCACATATCAGTGAGAACATACGATGTTTGGTTTTCCATTCCTGAGTTACTTCACTTAGAATAATAGTCTCCAATGTCAAGCAGGTCACTGCAAATGCTCTTAATTCATTCATCTATATATATCACAGTGTCTTTATCCACTCATTGACTGATGGGCATTTGGGTTTTTTCCACGATTTTGCAATTGTGAATTGTGTTGCTGTAAACATATGTGTGGGAGTATCTTTTTCAAATAATGACTTCTTGTCCTCTAGGTAGATACCCGCTAGTGGGATTTCTGGATCAACTGTTAGTTCTATTTTTAGTTCTTTAAGGACTCTCCACACTGTTTTCCATAGTGGCTATACTAGTTTATATTCCCACCAACAAGTGTTCCCTGTTCACCACATCCATACCAACATCTACTGCTTTTTGATTATGGCCATTCTTGCAGGAGTAAGGTGGTATCACATTGTGGTTTTGATTTGCAGTTCCTTGATCATTAGTGATATTGAGCATTTTTCATATGTTTGTTGGCCATTTGTATACCTTCTTTTGAGAATTGTCTATTCATGTCCTTAACCCAGTTTTCGATGGGATTGTTTGTTTTTTATCTTACTGATTTGTTTGAGTTCATTGTAGATTCTGGATATTAGTCCTTTGTCACATGTATAGATTGTGAAGATTGTCTCCCCTTTTGTGGATTGTCTGTTTACTCTGCTGACTGTTCCTTTTGCCATGCAAAAGCTCTTTAGTTTAATTAGGTCCCAGATATTTATCTTTGTTTTTATTGCATTTTCTTTTGGAAAACCCCAATTCTTTAGCTGGCCACATGGTCATCAGGAATAAGGACTACATTTCCCAACCACTCTTGCAACTAGATGTGACCATGTGACACCTAACTGGACAATGAATTGTAAGCAGAAGTGGTGTGTGCAACTTCTAAGAAGTGTTCTTAAAGGGAGGCAGCAACATGTCTCTCTCATTTCATGATGAAGAGGATCGTCATGGCCAAAGCCTCAGCCCCACAAAATGGAGCAATAAAATAGAAGTCCAGGTCTCTGACACAGTGGGGTATCACAGCAATCCTACTGGAACGTAAGGGGAAACAAAGCCCCTGTGTTGTTTAAGGAATTATTATTTCCATTTTATTTATGTTTCTTTTCAGGCAAAACTAATCCTAACCAGAAATTACCTGATAAAAATAATTTTTGTCCAAAAAAACTATTCCTATCACACTTGAGGAGTAAGTGTGATAATAAATAATAATCACACTGTTTCAACATAGAGCACTTGCACAATACATATCTAATCTTAATAGGAACTCAACTTGGTAGTAGAGGGAGTTTAGGTCCATCAGCTTGGTGCAGGAATAATACTAGGTTGTGTAGAGAGGGACCCCCAGGTGCATTGTGATAGGTGCAGGAATAATACTAGGTTGTGTAGAGAGGGACCCCCAGGTGCATTGTGATAGGTTGATACTCATATAGGCTTCTGACATACTCCTTTGGTACAAATATCAAAGTCTAAGGGAAAGGGGACTCCCATGTATCTGAAATGCACCAGCACATTCTGGTGTATTATTCTGTATGAGACTAAGAGCAGCAATACAGAAGAGGCCTTCTGCTGCAGTGGTGGTGATGGCTCTAGCAGCATCATGAAGATGGAGTGTTATGACAGGAAACAGCAGTAGAGTCTTTGGGCAGTGACAACAGGCTAGGCCCAGAGAGTGTGGTTAGGACCAGGCATGCAGGAATTATGTGGAAATAAAGCCTAAGGCAGAAGTTGCAAGACACCCCGATGATCCTTCCTCACCTATCCTCCACCATAGCCAACTAGAGCCAGAAGGAAGGATTTGGATGGGGCTAAAGTTCCTCCAATTCTACAAGTGGGAACTGAGCCACAGGACTCTTTTGTTACTGTTTCTTTGTGTGTGATTGTATTCTGCCCTAGCCCGGTGATCTGGGCAATACCTGTTGCTCATAAATCCATGAGTGAAAACCTGAAAATAAATGATGGAAGGTTGGAATGTTTCTGTGGATCCGTAACCTCTGAAGTTAAGGGCATGAAAAATAATTGCCACACCCCTACAGCCTACTACAGAGGCATCTGTCCTCCACAGTGGAATTCTGATGTAACTGATTTACTGAAGAATAGTAAGTTATTTGGGGCATTAACTTGTAAAGGTTTTGTGTTTTCCAAATGTTGATTCCAACTTTCCTTTGTTGAATTCCCTTTTCAAAATTCATAACCTTCTGGTTTTTTTCAGTTATCAAAATTTAGTCCATTACAAAATTCCAATGTCTTACCAGAATAGAAGATTGCTCCTACCCTGTTGCTTTCTAGATAGGTGGGTAGGAGTATTAGGTGTAGATGCAGGGGTATGGTATTCTCTATTCTTGTCCCCCCCCCCCCCCCCCATCCTCCTTCTTGTAAGTTAGCTCCTCTGGCGTTACTTTCTAGCCTATCTGTTAGGGGTAGGGAGATTGCTCCTGGCCTCACTCTGGTTAGATTTATTTCCAGCTCTTGCTGGTAGCTTCTGCTGTTGGGCTACCCTCTGTGTATATAGATGGCATATGTGGCTTTCACAGGAGTGGTGGCTAGCTTCATTTGCAGTGTTCACTGTTACTGAGGACACTGTCAAAGAGGAGCAGCCTGGTTTCTCTCAGTCATTCCCAAAATTCCAAATGTCCAATCCCTTCACTAGATGGGTTGCCATGACTATCAGCCCTCAAGCTGCCTGGGTAGCACTAAGGCTTTTACTCTTCCAGTCTGTGCTCCTGTATGTGGAGTCAGAACTGCTATGATCCTTTTCTGTGACTTTTAAGGGCAGTAGGGATCAGGAGTTCAGTTTTATCCTGTTCTTCTCCAGGTTACATTATACTACAGCCCTTTCATGCCCTGCTGGAATGGGCTACTACAGCAAGTATGCTGCCTTCAGAAATCTCCACGTGAGAAGCAGGCCCAGCCTCAATATTTACACACACTCTCTGCCTTTACAGAACATATATCATTCTCTCTTAAGTATTATCTGCTTGTTCTGCTCAAATGTATCTTTGAGTAAATCTTCAGGGTCTCCAGGGCCATGAGTATACTGCTAGGGAGCAAGATTCCAGTCTCATTTTCTAACAGGCTCTCCCAGATCTATGAGAGATTATCTTGAGACTCACCCCTACCTCATTTGGCCTTGGTGGTGGAGAGGAAAACCTCTTCCTCTTTTGCAACAGGCTGGAAACTCCAATAGCTTCCTCCCCTCCTCCAGGTCTCAGGAGAGTAGACGACGTGGAGAGTGGTAGAGGATAGATGAAGACAGTATGTCCAGTAAGCCTTGTGGGAAATATCTGGTCCCATTTATTAGAGCTCTCTTTAGAATATGAGAGAGTCTAGGCTACAAGACACTTCAAGTCTGGAGTTCAAATCTTAGCTCTTCCACTTAGAAACTGTGTGTCAGCTCACAGAGTACCTGAGTTCAAATCCTAGCTCTTCCACTTACAAACTGTATGTCACTGGGCAACTCACTTATATTTTTGTGCCTCAGTTTTCTCATCTTTAAGATGGAGATAATAGTCATAACTACATCATAGAGTTGTGAAGATTAATTGGATTAAGGGTTGTAAAATGTTTAATACAAAGCCCGGTACATAATAAATGCCATGCAAGTGTTCATTGTTTATTATTCTTCTTAATTTTTTTGTCTTCAGCTTTGGACCATCATTACCAATATTGCGGTAATAGAAGTCCCCTTCCGCATTCTGTTATGTTTGATAGATGAATCATGAAACTAGCCTAAGAGAAAGGAAAGACATTTGGAATTGCTTATGGTAACACTTGTAGTTACTATAAGCTGAGCAAAGCAAAGCTGGAGTTGAGCAAAGAAACAAACACACTGTACCTACTTGAATGTCTCATTAAATATACTGGGAAAATAAACCTGGGCGGGTCATTGGTTCATCCATCCCTAGTTAGTAAATCAAGCAGACTCTCCTTCTGGTAGAGGAGATGCTGTGTCAGGAATGTGCTCATTCAAATTAGGAGCCAACATATTCTTAGTAAATGTTCCACATGCAATAAAGTGAATTACTGTGCTGTGTAAGCTCTGGAAGGATTTTTCTAACTTTCCACTGGATAGAAAAGCTTGTTTTATTAATATATTGAATAACAGCATTGTGTAAACAACTCATATTTTTTAGATTTACTCCTGTTGAAGAATGCCATAGTTAAGTGCTTGGAATTGACACTTGAAAATGAAATACTGCTGCAAATAACGGGGAAATTGTAGATGTATTTTATACCTCTCCTTTCCAAATCAAAAGGTCTCATAAATACAGTCTCTAAAAGTGTCAGTGGGGGAGTTAACATAACTGTACAAGCAATAAGCCTGACCTTTCAGTGTAATTTATTTTCGATTTGCTCGATCCTTTTTTATTAAAACTAGCACATCTGAAGCAGAATTAAATCCTATTATAACAGGTGTGTGATCATATCAGGTTCTCCCTGCCACCAGCCCACTTTATTAAAAGTTACTTTGTTTCAAGGAGGATAACCTGATCAGGGCAGTGGGATACCTTTGGAATGATAGGGTGGCAGGGGAAGGATGGTTTTATTTTCCTATGAACAACCACTGTTACCAGTGAAATCAAAGAATATTTATGAACATTATTTCATGTTTGAAAAGCCATGGTGGGATGTAATAGCTCCTCTGTGTTTATAAGGGTTATTTCTTTCTGGGGTTATTTAGACCCAGGGACAAAGAGGGTGATCAAGTTGTTCTGTATCATAATCCATACATTACTGGCCTGTAATCATTTACATGGGTAGGATTCTTAGTCTAGTGACCATTAGGAGAGTACAAACACCTTTGAAATACTACTGAGATACAGATCCACTTGGTAGAAACTTGCTTTCAGTTTTCGGCCTATCTCAGGGAACATAATTCTACTAGGTCCTTGAAGAAAATGTAGAATTTTAAAAATCACCCCATTTACTAGTGGTTTAACCTGTTTCCTCTTGGTTTCATCTTTTGGTTTCTATCTCCTTTTCTCTGCCTGGTTATCTCATTATCCAGTTCAGTTTCTATCTCCTCCGGGATCCTGAAACATCCCTGCCCACAGTGACCTCTTTCCTCTTCCCAAATCTGACCACTTATAAGTTCATATACATCAACTGAGCACTGACCTGAATGAATTTGTCATAACTCCCCTGTCAAACTGAGAACTAGAGGGCAGAAAGTCAAGCCAGTCTAATTTCCAGACCTTTGTAGTGAGTTGGAGGACATATTGGGGCTGACATATTGGGGCTGGTCAAAATAAAATATATGACCACAAGGGGGCAGTAGCACACAACAAGTTTTATTTAGGTGCCACTTTGACAGGTTTGGAGGGTTAAGCAAAAGTCCCTCACAGTATGAGACCTTCCAAAGGCCATGGTGCAGAGGCTACCACCCAGAAAGGGAGAGACTGTAACCTTAGCTATAGAAACATGGTCACTGGTGCATGTCTACTATTGATTGGTTGACATTCTGAGGCATGAGCCTATCACTTATGGGTTAGCTTTCAGAAACATTACTAGTACAAAGTATCACTGACTAAAGAATGTATTGAAAACTGGCAGAGGGGATTACTTGTTGCTATAGCAAAAAAATCAAATAAAATAGATATTTTCTTAGGAGAATAAGAATTTTCTATTATCAGCACCTAGCACCTTAGCACAGTATTTTGCAAGCAGGGAGCACTCAGTAAATACTTGCAGAATAAAAGAGCAGCATATGTGTACTATTTGAAAACACACTGCCTTCTAGTCTCCCTATTGTCAATGCTTCTACCTAGGGTTTAAATGTGGAGAGAATAATAGCATCTATCATGTGTCCTTACCTTTTTTTGTTTCTAAACAAAGCACTTGATCCTTACTTTACTCTCTAAGGCCAGGAAGAAAAGAAATATTTACAAATATTTCTGTTTGTAAATGAGAGGTGAAGTAAAATATCTAGAGTCACACAGTGTTGGATCTTGGGATTCTACATTTCTTGGCCTGTATTATTACTATTATAATTATTATTATTTGTGGGAGACCAGAGTTTTATTATTACTTAAATCAGTATCCCTGATCATTTGGGGATCAGAGTTTTTAAGGATAATTTGGTGAGTAGGGGAAGATCAGTGAGTCGAGAGTGCTGATTGGTTGGGCTGGAGATGAAATCATAGGGAATTGAAGCTGTCCTCTTGCTCTGAGTCAATTCCTGTGGGGGAGATTGGGGTAAAGGGAAGTGTTAGGCCAATAGAACAGAGATTCTCATCTGGTATGCAGAAATACTAGTCTTCTTATCCTCAGGTGGGGCAGGGCTGGCAGTGGCCAGAGCTCTGGAAAATTGTTCTGGCTGCAAGCAACTTAACTGTTTTTCTTAGTGTGTTGACAATTATTATCATTTTCTATTTGTGTCCTGATGTGAAAATGTGGGAAACACTACACAGAAGTGCCATTTAGTGCATATGTGGGTCTGTATGTAACTCTCCATGAAATACCACCTGACATCATATTGTTATGTGAGAGTTTTCAGAGTGCTTCCATGCACATCATAGTCATACTTACTCTTCAAGCTAAGCCTGTCATGCAGACAGGGTAGTGAACAGTATTATTTAAATCTACATTTTAAAAAAGACAGTTTTGAAATGGAAAAAAGAGAAAAAACTTTAATTTTGTTTCTCATTCTTAAAGTTTTAATAATTAAAAAATAAACATTTTATCAAACATAATGAAAATCATATGTGATAATTTTATGTGCTAACTAGACTGGACTAAGAGATGCCCATATATTATGGTTAAACATTATTTTTGGATGTGCCTGTTGTGGTGTTTCCAGAAGAAATTAGCATTTGAATTGGTGAACTGAATAAAGCAGATAGCTGCCCCCGATGTGGGTGGGCATCATCTAATCTGTTGAGGACCAAAACAGAACAAAAATGCTTGATTTAGGATGTTGATCTGCTGCCCTTGGTGCTCCTGGTTCTCAGGCCTTCAGACTTGGACTGGAATCTACACCATCAACTCTCTGGCTCTCGGGTCTTCAAACCACACTACTGGCTTTCTTGGGTCACCAGCTTTCAGATGGCAGACCATGGGACTTCTAAGCCTTCATAATCACATAAGCCAATATCTTATAGTAAATCTCTTTATATCTATCTGTCTGTCTATCTATCTATCTATCTATCTATCTATCTATCTATCTATCTATCTAATATAGATAGATATCTACGGATATAATATGTAAATCTCTCTCTCTTTATATGTATCTCCATCCTTTTGGTTCTATTTTTCTGGAGAACTCTGACTAATATAGATCTTTGTACCAAGAGTGATTCTAGAGGAACAGAATTCTAAGGATGAGTTTCTGAATTGGTTCTAGAGTTTTGAGATTGGCTCTTAAATCTTGTTAGATTTAAAGATGCTAATAACTCTATTTCCAGTAGTAAAGAGAGCATTGATAGTTCATGCATGATCTGGCAATGGAGATACACAAAAAAGTCTGCATTGGATACTCCAAGTCAACCATTTATAAAAAGAAAGGAGCTAGGTGAGTTGTACATACATTTGGAACATTTTGGGGAGATTTTTGACAGCTAACAAATATAATAAGGTTGGCTGGTTGGTCCTAATCTCCTTGGACAAAGTGGTGAAAGAAAAGCATGGGCTTCGTGACTCATATTCTCAACCAAAGCTCCATAAACAACTTGAAGGCTTTTTTTATTATTATACTTTAAGTTCTAGGGTACATGTGCACAACATGCAGGTTTGTTACATATGTATACATGTGCCATGTTGGTGTGCTGCACCCATTAACTCGTCATTTACATTAGGTATATCTCCTAATGCTATCCCTCCCCGCTCCCCTCACCCCACGACAGGCCCCGGTGTGTGATGTTCCCCATCCTGTATCCAAGTGTTTTCATCATTCAATTCCCACCTATGAGTGAGAACATGTGGTGTTTGGTTTTCTATCCTTGCAATACTTTGCTCAGAATGATGTTTTCCAGTTTCATCCATGTCCCTACAAAGGACATGAAATCATCCTTTTTTATGTCTGCATAGTATTCCACAGTGTATATGTGCCACATTTTCTTAATCCAGTCTATCATTGATGGACATTTGGGTTGGTTCCAAATCTTTGCTATTGTGAATAGTGCTGCAATAAACATACATGTGCATGTGTCTTTATAGCAGCTTGATTTATAATCCTTTGGGCATATACCCCATAGTGGGATTGCTGGGTCTAATGGTATTTCTAGTTCTAGATCCTTGAGGAATCGCCACACTGTATTTCACAATGGCAGAACTAGTTTACAGTCCCACCAACAGTGTAAAAGCGTTCCTATTTCTCCACATCCTCTCCAGCACCTATTGTTCCCTGACTTTTTAATGATCACCATTCTAATTGGTATGAGATGGTATCTCATTGTGATTTTGATTTCCATTTCTCTAATGACCAGTGATGATGAGTATTTTTTCATGTGTCTGTTGGCTGCATAAATGTCTTCTTTTGAGAAGTGTCCGTTCATATCCTTCACCTACTTTTTGATAGAGTTGTTTGATTTTTTCTTGTAATTTTGTTTAAGTTCTTTGCAGATTCTGGATATTAGCCCTTTGTCAGATGGGTAGATTGTAAAAATTTTCTCCCATTCTGTAGGTTGCCTGTTCACTCTGATAGTAGTTTCTTTGGCTGTGCAGAAGCTCTTTAGTTTAATTAGATCCCAATTGTCAATTTTGGCTTTTGTTGCCATTGCTTTTGGTGTTTTAGTCATGAAGTCCTTGCCTGTGCCTATGTCCTGATGGGTATTGCCCAGGTTTTCTTCTAGGGTTTTTTATGGTTTTAGGTCAAACATTTAAGTCTTTAATCCATCTTGAATTAATTTTTGTATAAGGTGTAAGGAAGGGATCCAGTTTCAGCTTTCTACATATGGCTAGCCAGTTTTCCCAACACCATTTATTAAATAGGGATTCCTTTCCCCATTTCTTGTTTTTGTCAGGTTTGTCAAAGATCAGATGGTTTTAGATGTGTGGTATTATTTCTGAGGACTCTGTTCTGTTCCATTGGTCTATATTTCTGTTTTGGTACCAGTACCATGCTGTTTTGGTTACTGTAGCCTTGTAGTATAATTTGAAGTGAAGTGGCATGATGCCTCCAGCTTTGTTCTTTTGACTTAGGATTGTCTTGGCAATGCAGGCTCTTTTTTGGTTCCATATGAACTTTAAAGTAGTTTTTTCCAATTCTGTGAGGAAAGTCATTGGTAGCTTAATGGGGATGGCATTGAATCTATAAATTACCTTAGGCAATATGGCCATTTTCATGATATTGATTCTTCCTATCCATAAGCACGGAATGTACTTCCCTTTGTTTGTGTCCTCTCTTATTTCCTTGAGGAGTGGTTTGTAGTTCTCCTTGAAGAGGTCCTTCACATCCCTTGTAAGTTGGATTCCTAGGTATTTTATTCTCTTTGAAGCAATTGCGAATGGGAGTTCACTCATGATTTGGCTCTCCGTCTGTTACTGGTGTGTCGGAATGCTTGTGATTTTTGCACCTTGATTTTGTATCCTGAGACTTTGCTGAAGTTGCTTATCAGCTTTAGGAGATTTTGGGCTTAGATGATGGAGTTTTCTAAATATACAATCATGTCATCTGCAAACAGGGACAATTTGACTTCCTCTTTTCCTAACTGAATACCCTTTATTTTTTTCTCCTGCCTTATTGCCCTGGTCAGAATTTCCAATCCTATTTTGAATAGGAGTGGTGAGAGAGGGCATCCCTGTCTTGTGCCAGTTTTCAAAGGGAATGCTTCCAGTTTTTGCCCATTCAGTATGATATTGGCTGTGGGTTTGTCATAAATAGCTCTTACTATTTTGAGATACGTCCCATCAATACCTAGTTTATTGAGTGTTTTTAGCATGAAGGGCTGTTGAATTTTCTCAAAGGCCTTTTCTGCATCTATTGACATAATCATGTGGTTTTAGTCTTTGGTTCTGTTTATATGATGGATTACATCTATTGATTTGCATATGTTGAACCAGCCTTGCATCCCAGGGATGAAGCCAACTTGATCATGATGGATAAGCTTTTTGATGTGCTGCTGGATCCAGTTTGTCAGTATTTTACTGAGGATTTTTGCATCGATGTTCATCAGGGATATTGGTCTAAAATTCTCTTTTTTTGTTGTGTCTGCCAATCTTTGGTATCAGGATGATGTTGGCCTCATAAAATGAATTAGGAAGGACTTTTTCTATTGATTGGAATAGTTTCAGAAGGAATGGTACCAGCTCCTCCTTGTACCTCTGGTAGAATTTGGCTGTGAATCCGTCTGGTCCTGGACTTTTTTTGGTTAGTACGCTATTAATTATTGCCTCAATTTCAGAGCCAGTTATCGGTCTATTCAGGGATTCCACTTCTTCCTGGTTTCATCTTGGGAGGGTGTATGTGTCCAGGAATTTATCAATTTCTTCTAGATTTTCTAGTTTATTTGCGTAGAGGTGTTTATAGTATTCTCTGATGGTAGTTTGTATTTCTGTGGTATCAGTGGTGATATTGCCTTTATCATTTTTTATTACATCTATTTGATCCTTCTCTCTTTTCTTCTTTGTTGGTCTTGCTAGCAGTCTATTGATCTTTTAAAAAACTAGCTCCTGGATTCATTGATTTTTTTGAAGGGTTTTTTTGTGTGTCTATGTCCTTCAGTTCTGCTCTGATCTTAGTTATTTCTTGCCTTCTGCTAGCTTTTGAGTGTGTTTACTCTTGCTTCTCTAGTTCTTTTAATTGTGATGTTAGGGTGTCAATTTTAGATCTTTCCTGCTTTCTCTTGTGGGCATATAATACTGTAAATTTCCCTCTACACGCTGCTTTAAATGTGTCCTAGAGATTCTGGTATGTTGTGTCTTTGTTCTCATTGGTTTCAAGGAACGTCTTTATTTCTGCCTTCATTTTGTTATGTACCCAGTAGTCATTCAGGAGCAGGTTGTTCAGTTTCCATGTAGTTGAGTGGTTTTGAGTGAGTTTCCTAATCCTGAGTTCTAGTTTGATTGCACTGTGGTCTGAGAGACAGTTCGTTATAATTTCTGTTCTTTTACATTTGCTGAGGAGTGCTTTACCTCCAACTAAGTGGTCAATTTTGGAATAAGTGTGATGTGGTGCTGAGAAGAATGTATATTCCATTGATTTGGGGTGGAACGTTCTGTAGTTGTCTATTAGGTCCGCTTGGTGCAGAACTGAGTTCAATTCCTGGATATCCTTGTTAACTTTCTGTCTTGTTGATCTGTCTAACGTTAACAGTGTGGTGTTTAATTCTCCCATTATTATTGTGAGGGAGTCTAAGTGTCTTTTTAGGTCTCTAAGGACTTGCTTTATGAATCTGGGTGCTCCTGTATTGGGTATCTATATATTTAGGATAGTTAGGTCTTCTTGTTGAATTGATCCTTTTACCATTATGTAGTGGCCTTCTTTGTCTGTTTTGATCTTTGTTGGTTGAAAGTCTGTTTTATCAGAGACTAGAATTGCAACCCCTGCTTTTTTTTGTTTTCCATTTGCTTGGTAGATCTTTCTCCATCCCTTTATTTTGAGCCTATGTGTGTCTCTGCACATGAGATGGGCCTCCTGAATACAGCACACTGATGGTTCTTGACTCTTTATCCAATTTGCCAGTCTGTGTCTTTTAATTGGGGCATTTAGCCCATTTACATTTAAGGTTAATATTGTTATGTGTGACTTGATCCTGTCATTATGATGTTAGCTGGCTATTTTGCTTGTTAGTTGATGCAGTTTCTTCCTAGCATTGATGGTCTTTACAATTTGGCATGTTTTTGCAGTGGCTGGTACCAGTTGTTCCTTTCCACGTTTGGTGCTTCCTTCAGGAGCTCTTGTGAGTCAGGCTGGTGGTGACAAAATCTCTCAGCATTTGCTTGTCTGTAAAGGATTTTATTTCTCCTTCACTTATGCAGCTTAGTTGGGCTGGATTTGAAATTCTGGGTTGAAATTCTTTTCTTTAAGAGTATTGAATATTGGCCTCCACTCTCTTCTGGCTTGTAGAATTTCTGCTGAGAAATCTGCTGTTAGTCTGATGGGCTTCCCTTTGTGGGTAACCTGACCTTTCTCTCTGGCTTCCCTTAACATTTTTTCCTTCATTTCAACTTTGGTGAATCTGACAATTATGTGTGTTGGAGTTACTCTTCTCGAGGAGTATCTTTGTGGCATTCTCTGTATTTCCTGAATTTGAATGTTGGCCTGCCTTGCTAGGTTGGGGAAATTCTCCTGGATAATATCCGGAAGAGCATTTTCCAACTTGATTTCATTCTCCCCATCGCTTTCAGGCACACCAATCAGACGTAGATTTGGTCTTTTCTCATAGTCCCATATTTCTTGGAGGCTTTGTTCATTTCTTTTTACTCTTTTTTCTCTAAACTTCTCACTTCATTTCATTCATTTGATCTTCAATCACTGATACTATTTCTTCCACTTGATCAAATCGGCTACTGAAGCTTGTGCATGCATCACATAGTTCTCGTGCCATGGTTTTCAGCTCCATCAGGTCATTTAGGGTCTTCTCTACACTATTTATTCTAGTTAGTCATTCATCTAATCTTTTTTCAAGATTTTTAGTTTCTTTGTGATGGGTTCAAACATCCTCCTTTAGCTCGGAGAAGTTTGTTGTTACTGATCATCTGAAGCCTTCTCCTCTCAACTTGTGAAAGTCATTCTCCGTCCAGCTTTGTTCTGATGCTGGTGAGGAGCTGTGTTCCTTTGGAGGAGAAGAGGCACCATGGTTTTAGAATTTTCAGCTTTTCTGCTCTGGTTTCTCCCCATCTTTGTGGTTTTATCTACCTTTGGTCTTTGATGATGGTGATGTACAGATGGGATTTTGGTGTGACTGTCCTTTCTGTTTGTTAGTTTTCCTTCTAACAGTCAGGACCCTCAGCTTCAGGTCTGTTAGAGTTTGCTGGAGGTTCACTCCAGACCCTGTTTGCCTGGGTATCACCAGTGGAGGTTGCAGAACAGCAAATATTGCAGAACAGCAAATGTTGCTGCCTAGTCCTTCCTCTGGAAGCTTCGTCTCAGAGGGGCACCCAGCCATATGAGGTGTCAGTCAGCTCCTACTGGGAGGTGCCTCCCAGTTAGGCTACTCAGGGGTCAGGGACCCACTTGAGGAGGCAGTCTGTCTGTTCTCAGATGTCAAACTCCATGCTGGGAGAACCACTACTCTCTTCAAAGCTCTTGAAGGCTTTTTATGTGTGCCCCAAAGAAGACCCTTATCTCCTGTAGCTACAGGGATAAGATTGCTGAAAATCAAACGTGTTCTGCCTCTTGCTGAATTTCAACTTGCACTGAGTTCCTAGCCTTGCTGGGTGTCTACTGTTAACGTGAGGGCATTGGCTGGGGAAGAATGGGATTCTGTAAGTTGGAATGGAGGTGTATGGGAAGACCCAGATGAAGCTGGGGACATTTAACCCTTAAATTTTAGTGAAACTTCTGTGTTAGGGGAAGAAGTCTCCTCACCACCAGTGGGAGCGGCCCTCCCCCCATTCTCAAAGGAAGTGATCTCCTCACCCCCAGTAGAAGTGACCTCCCTATGCCTAGTAGCAGGAGCATCCCTGCCCCCAGTGGTATCAACCTCTCCACCCCCAGTAATATTGGCCTTTCCGTGCCCATCTGAAGGGAGTAACCTTGCATTGCCTGAGGAAATGAATGGCCTCTCCTGAGGCAGTTGCCATCCAAGACACTGCTGACTCTCTTTAGGACCCACTATCCCACCACCCCTCTTTGCTTCTAGGCTTATAACTACAGTCAAGTCATAACAAGCCCCTAAACATGAGGTACAAAGTATGACACATGAAAAGGTGGACTAAACTCCAAAAGAACTACTTGAATTTTCCAATTTATATAAGCAGAAATCTGGGGAACTTGTGTTGGAATAGATACTAAGGATGTGGGATAATGGTGAAAGGAACATAAAGTTGGATCAGGCAGAATTTATAGGCTCACAAAGCAGAGATTCTGCATTTAATATTGAAGCTCATGGAGTCTGAAAAGACTTTAGCATTTTATTTGTTTGATTGGCTGACACATGGACAAAAAGGTGACCCACAGTGAGAGAACTGGAAATGCCAGATCTGCCTTGGTTTAATGTACAGAAAGGAATTAAAAGTCTTAGGGAGATTGAAATGTGAGAGTGAATTTATCATTTAAGACCTACTCACCCACACTGGGAGGGTCCAGAAGACGTACCTTTCACCAATACTGTGAGAAATAAATGTATGAGGGGAGTGCTGACATCTTTAAAGAGCTCTGTGATCACTCTTCTCTGTAGGCCAGACCTTACAGTGAAAACTGTAGCTACTGAATTTGGAAACCTATATGCAATAGGAGTAATTGAGTGCCAGGTAGCAGGGGCCAAGTAGCAGGACTCAGTTGCCAAAGGTGAGCATGGCTACCATAATGGACAGCAGAGTTACAGCAGCAAAATAACGTGACTCACCCAGACCGATGGTTTTGGTTAGTTAGTCATGGTTTTTCTAGAAGCAAAATAGATAAGAATGCTACTAAATTCTTACTTGATCTGTATAAGCAGGATAGTTCTGGGTCAATTGAACAAAAGCCTAATTTTAATAATAAAAACAGAGAGTAATGGCTCCTTCATCAATTCCCAGACTTGAGCCAGTTTGTAGAACCAGAACCACTTGAATGAAGGAAAGGTGTGGTCCGTTTGAGGAAGGGCCTTGGTACACTATCAGAAATTTGTACTATTAATCTTTCTCCCAGCTTCCACAAAGTGACCCACGGCCTTTTACCACAATAACTGTATATTGAGGAAAAGGAAATAATCAGATCTTCCAGGAACTACCGAGCACTGGTTCTGAACTGACACCAATTCGAGGAGACCCAAAATGTCACTGTGGCCTACCAGTTGGATAGGGGCTTATGGAGGTCAGGTGATCAGTGGAGTTTTAGCTCATGTCCATCTTACAGTGGGTCCAGTAGGTCCCTGAACTCGTCTTGTGTTTATTTGCCCCATTCTGGAATGCATAATTGGAATAGACATGCTTAGCAGCTGGAAAAATCTCCATTTCGGTTCCCTGAACTTACAGACTGGGTACTTCTATGGTGGAAACGGCCAAGTATGAAGCCACTTGAACTGTATCTACCTAGGAAATTAGTAAAACAAAAGCAATACTACAGTCCTGGAGGGATTGCTGAGATTAGTGCCACCATCAGGGACTTAAAAGATTCAAGGTTGGTGGCTGCCACCACATTCACCTTGCTTATTTGGCCCATGCAGAAAGCAGGTGTATTTTGGAGAATGGCAGTGGATTGTCATAGGCTTGATCAGGTGGTGACTCCAATTGCAGTTGCTCTACTAGATGTGGTTTCATTGCTTGAACAAATTAACACATCCCCTGATACTTGATATGCAACTATCAACCTGAAAAATTCTCTTTTTTCCATCCTTGCCCATAAGGCTCACCAGAAACTGTGTGCCTTCAGCTGGCAAGGCTAGCAATATACCTTCACTATTATACCTCATGGGCATATCATCTCTCCAGTCCTATGTCAAAACATAATTAATTAATTATTATTTTTCAAATAATTTCAACGTTTCTTTTAGATTTGGGGGTACATGTGCAGGTTTGTTACATGGGCATATTATGTGATGCTGAGGTTTGGGGTATGAATGTGAATGAACCCATCACCCAGATAGTGAGCATAGTACCCAACCTTTGTCCCCTTTTCTGCTTCCCCCTCTTATAGTCCCTAGTATCTATTGTTCTCATTTTTGTGTCCATGTGTACCAAATGTTTAGCTCCCACTTATAAATGAGAACATGCAGTATTTTTCTGTTTGTACATTAATTTGCTTAGGATAATGGCCTCCAGCTGCATCTATGTTCCTGCAAAGGAAAGGATTTTTTTTTTAATGGCTGTGTAGTATTTCACGGTGTATATGTGCCACATTTTCTTTATGCATCCACCATTGATGGGCATCCAGGTTGATTCTATGTCTTCGCTATTGTGAATAGTGCTGAAATGAACATATGCATGCATATGTCTTTTTGGTAGAATGCTTTATTTTCCTTTGGGTATATACCTTGTAATGGGATTTACTGGGTCGAATGGTGGTTCCAAGTTCTTTGAGAAATCTCCAAACTGCTTTATACAGTGGCTGAACTAATTTACATTCCCACCAACAGTGTGTATGTGTTCCCTTTTCTCCACCGCCTTAACTAGCATCTGTTATTTTTGCCTATGTCATAATTTAGTTCACAGAGATCTTGATTGCTTTTCCCTTCCATAAGATATCAAACTGGTCCATCACATTGATGATATTGTGCTAATTGGAACTAGTGGGTGAGAAGTAGCAATTACTGTAGACTTATCAGTAAGACTTCTTTTGTGCTAGGGGGTGGGAAATAAATCTAACAAAAATTCAGGGGCCTTCTACATTAGTAAAATCTCTAGGGGTTCAGTGGTGTGGGGTCAAGATATTCCTTCTAAAATGAAGGATAAGTTACTGCATTTGGCCCCTCCTGCAACCAGAAAATAGGCACAATGCCTTGTAGACCATTTTGAATTTTAGAGGCAACATATTCCTTATTTGGGTGTGTTACTCTGGCCTATTTACTCAGTGACCCAAAAAGCTACTTGTTTTGAGTAGGACCCAGAATAAGAGAAGGCTCCACAACAGGTCCAGGCTGCTATGTAAGCTGCCCTGCCATTTGGGCCATATGATCCAGTGGATCTAATGGTGCTTGAAGGGTCAGTGGCAGATAGGGATGCTGTTTGGAGACTTTGGTAGATCTCTATAGGTGAATCACCATGCAGGCATAGGGTTTTGGAGCAAAGTCCTGTCACCCTCCACAGATAACTACTCTCTTATTGAGAAACAGCTCCTGACCTGCTACTGAGCCTTAGTAGAGACTAAATGCTTAATGATGGGCCACCAAGTTACCATGTGAACCTAGGTGTTCATCACAAACTGGTTGCTATCTGACCCACTGAGCCATAAAGTTGGACACACACAGCAGAGCACTTATTATCAAATAGATGTGGTATATATGTGATTGGACCTGAGCAGGCCCTGAATAAACAGTAAGGTCCATGAAGAAGTGGTCTAAATGCCCATGGTCCCCTCTCCTGTTACATTGCCTTCTTCTCTCTCCCAGCCTGCACTTAAGGCCTCATGGGCAGTTACCTACAATTAGTTAACAGAGGAAGAGAAGACTCAGGCCTAGAGTACAGATGGTTCTATATAATATGCAGACAACACCTGAAAGTAGACAGCTGCAGCACTACGCCCTTGTTTGGGTTATCAATGAAGGACAGTGATGAAGGGAAAGCCTACCAGTGAGCAGAACTTTGAGTGGTGGTTGTTCACTTTGACTGAAAGGAATTGTCCAGATGTGTAATTATATATTGATTATTGGGCTGTGGCCAATGATGTGGCTTTATGGTTGGGGGCTTGGAAGGAACATAATTGGGAAATTGATGACAAGGATATTTTGGGAAGAGGTCTGGGGGTAGTCCTCTCTGAATGAAAAACTAAGTGAAGATATTTGTGTCCTGTATGAATGTTCAACAATAGCTGACCTTAGCAGAGGAAAATTTTAATAATCAAACGGAGAGGGTGACCCATTCTGTGAATACCAGTTAGCCTCTTTCTCCAACCACCCATGTCATCACTCAGTGGGATCATTAACAAAGTGGCTATGGAGGCAGGGATGGAAATTATACATGGGCTTAGCAACATGGATTGCTACACACCAAGGCTGACATGCCTATGGCCATGGCTGTGTGCCCAATGTGCCATCAGCTGTGATGAACACTGAATCCTTGATATGGCAGCATTGCCCAGGGTGATCAGCTAGGTACCTGATGACAGATTCGTTACACTGGACAGCTTCCATAACGGAAGAAGCAGCTTTTCTTCTTACTGAAATAGTCGCTTACTCTGGATATGGATTTGCCTTCCATGAGTGTCATGCTTCTGCCAAAACTACCATCTGTGGACTTACACAATGCTCTGTCCACTGTCCTATATTTTACACAGCATTGCTTCTGATCAAGCAACTCACTTCACAGCAAAAAAGTGCAGCAATGGGCCCATGGTTATGGAATTCACTAATCTTACCATGTTTTTCACCGTCCTGAAGCACCTGGCTTTTGAAGCTCAGTTACATTGGCAACCAGGTGGCGATATCTTGCAGGACTGGGATAAGGTCCTCCACAAAGCTGTACATGCTTTGAATCAGCACCCAATATATGGTGGTGTTTCTCCCATAGCCAGGATTCAAGGGTTCAGTAATAAAGGGGTGAAAATGGGAGTGACACCATTACTAATTACCCCTAGTGATCTACTAGTAAAACTTTGTTTCCTGTTCCTATGACTTCATGCTCTGCTGGTTGAAGGTCTTAGTTCCAGTGGGGGGACCCCTTTCACTAGGAGACGAAACAGTGATTCCATTGAACTGTGAGTTAAGACTGCTTCCCAGCCACTTTAGGCTCCTCATTCCTCTGAATCTACAGGCAAAGAAGAGTTGTGGTGCTGGCTGGGGTGACTGATCCTGACTATTAAGGAGAAATTGGACTACTACTCTACAATGGAGGTAAGGAAGAGTATGTTTGGAATACAGGAGATCCTTTAGGCATCTTTTAGTATTACCATGCCCTGTCATTAAGGTCAATAGAAAATTCAACAATTTGAATTTTTGAAACAACAACAGTTCAATCCAGGCCAGACTACTAATGACCCAGACCTCTTAGGAATAAAGGTTTGGGTCATTCCACCAAGTAAAGAACCATGACCAACTGAGGTGCTTACTGAAGGCAAAATAAATATGGAATGGATGGTGGATGAAGGTAATTATAAATGCCAGCTATGACCATGTGACCAGTTACAAAAACAAGGGCTAATTGTCATAAATATTTCTTAGTTTGTTATGAATACATTTGTGTCTATGCAACTACCTAAGCAAATATCTTGGTTTCCTTTTCTCTCTTATTCCCTTATCATGTAATGCAACATGTATTAACTCTATGTCATAGTGTTTAAGTACTGTTAATTTTATATCAGTATTTTAGTTCAGGGAAATCAAGGGGAAGAGTAAACTTCACTCAAATGCTTTACCTTCTTCCCCTTTTCTGGGGAAGGGGCTAATGCATTTTTGGTTGTATGCAGGATAGTTGTATTATGTTAGCCAGAATTATGACTTTGTTATGATTTTAATTTGAATATTAAGTATGGTGTAAGAAAATGTGGGGAGGAGGGAAATCAATTAGGAATGGACTTGTGATTATTAATTTTATGTGCCAACTTGATGTATTGGAAGAAATACAACAACAATTAAATCTGGGCCAGACTACTAATGACCCAGACCCCTTAGGAATAAAGGTTTGGGTCATTCCACCAAGTAAAGAATGCTGACCAACTGAGGTGCTTACTGAAGGCAAAATAAATATGGAATGGATAGGCAAAATAAATATGGAAAGGCAAAATAAATATGGAACTTGATTGCACTAAGGGATGTCCAGATATTTTGGTTAAATATGATTTCTGGGTATATCTTTGAGAGTGTTTCTGGGAGAGATTAGCATTTGAATGGGCAAACTGAGTAAAGCAGATGGCTCTTTCCAATGTAAGTGGGTATCATCTAGTCTGCTGAAGGCCTGAATAGAACAAAAAGTTGAAGGAAGCTTGAATTAATTCTTCCCGACTGCTTCAGCTACCACATCAACCTTCCCTTCCCCTTGCTGCTCCTCGTTCTCAGAACTTCAGACTTGGACTGGAATCTACACCATCAGCTCTCTGGCTCTCAGGTCTTCAAATTACACCACTGACTTTCCTGGGTCTCCAGCTTACAGATGATAGATTATGGGACCTCTCAGCCTTCCTATTATGTGAGATAATACATTATAATAAATGTCTTTATATATATATATCTCTCTTATTTATAGGATTTATGAATATAAAACTTCTATAGGATGTTTATATTCTATTTATATATAACTCTTCATATGCATAAACCATATATATGTATTCCTTTCTATATATATCTATCAATATATAGCTATATCTTCTATAGGTTCTATGTATCTGGAGAGCCCTGATTGATACATCATGCTATACATGTATTAATAGTTTACTATCTGGTTACAGCATAAGAATTTTATCCATGTTTCAGTATCACCTTTACTATCTTCTTTTTTTTGAGATGGAGTCTCGCTCTGTCACCAGACTGGAGTGCCGTAGCGCGATCTTGGCTCACTGCAACCTCTGCCTCCTGGGTTCAAGCAATTCTCCTGCCTCAGCCTTCCGAGTAGCTGGGACTACAAGCACGTGCCACCACGCCCAGCTAATTTTTGTATTTTTAGTAGAGACAGGGTTTCACCATGTTGGCCAGGATGGTCTCGATCTCTTGACCTTGTGATCTGCCTGCCTCGGCCTCCCAAAGTGCTGGGATTACAGGCGTGAGCCACCCTGCTCGGCCTACTATCATTTTTAATGATTGCAGAATATTCTTCTGAGTGGATGTACCATAATTTAATTAAATTTTTCTCTTTTGTTGGTTTTGTTTTTTTTTTATTGAAGGTATACCTTGGAAATAATGCCAGTTTGGTTCCAAACCACCACAGTAATGCATATACTGCAATAAAGCAAGTCACACAATTTTTCTTAAGTTCCCCAGTGCATAAAAGTTATGCTTACACTATACCGTAGTCTATTAAGTGTGTGATAGCATCATGTCTTAAATACCATACATACCTTAATTAACAATACTTTATTGTAGAAAAATGCTAACAATCATCTGGACCTTCAGTGAGTCATAATGCTCTTGTTGATGAAGGGTTTTACCTCAACATGGATGGTGGCTGACTGATCAAGGTGGTGGTTGTTGAAGGTTGGGGTGGCTGTGGCAATTTCTTAAAATAAAAGAATAATGAAGTTTGCCACATCAGTTGACTATTGTTTTGACGAAAGATTTTTCTGTAGCCTGCAATGCTGTTTGATAACATGTTACCCCTAGTAGAACTTCTTTCAAAATTAGATTCGGTCCTCTCAAACCCTGCTGTTGCTTTATAAACTAATTTTATGTAGTATTCTAAATCCCTTGCTGTCATTTCAACAATATTCATGGTATCTTCACCAGGAGTACATGCCACACCAGTTTCTTTGCCCATCCATAAGAAGCAACTCCTCATCCATTCAGGTTTATCATGAGATTACAGCAATGCAGTCACATCATCAGGCTCCACTTGTAATTCTAGTTCTCTTGCTTTTTCTACCACATCTGCAGTGACTTGTTCCACTGAAGTCTTGAACCTCTCAAAGTCATCCATGAGGGATGGAATCAAATTCTTCCAAACTCCTGTTAGTGTTGACATTTTGACCTCCTTCCATGGAATCATGAATGTTCTTAATGGCATCTAGAACAATGAATCCTTTCCAGGTTTTCAATTTACTTTGCCCAGATCTATCATACAAATCACTGTCTATGGCAACTATAGCCTTATGAAATGTATTTCTTAAATAATAAGACTTCAAAAATCAGAATTACTCCTTGATCCATGGGTTACAGAGTAGATGTTATGTTGGCAGGCATGAAAACATTAATCTCCTTGTATGTCTTCATCAGTGCTTTTGGGTGATCAGATGCATTGTCAGTGAGCAGTAATATTTTGAAAGGAATCTTTTTTTCTTAGCAGTAGGCCTCAACAGTGGGCTTAAAATGTTCATAAGCCATGGTGTAAACAGATATACTATCATCCAGGCTTTATTATTTCATTTCTAGAGCACAGGCAAAGTAGATTTAGCTCCTTTCTTTTTAAAGAGAATGCAAATTTATTAAGAAAGTAAAGGAGTAAAAGAATGAGTATTCCATAGACAGAGCAGCAGTGAGGGCTTCTGGGTGACTGTTTCTATAGTTATTTCTTGATCACGTAATTTAGCATAATTCTTAAGGGCTCTAAGATTTAAGAATGGTACATGAGCATTGGCTTCAATGTGAAGACATGAGTTGCATTAGGCCCTAAAGAGTTAACCAGATTCTTGAAGTTTTGAAGCTGGGCATTAATTTTTCCTCTCTAGCCATGAAAGTCCTAGATGACATCTTCTTTCAATATCAGGCTATTTCTTCTTAACTGAAAATCTTTTGTTTGGTGTAGCCACTCTCATCAATTATCTTAGTTAGATCTCCTGGATATCTTGCTACAACTTCTCCATCAGCACTTGCTGCTTCACCTTGCACTTTCATGTTATGGAGACAGCTTCTTTCTTTAAACCTTGTGAACGAAACTCTGCTAGCTTTAAACTTTTCTTCTGTAGCTTCCTCACCTCTCTCAGCTTTGATAGAATTGAAGAGTTAGGGTCTTGCTCTTGGCTTTGGTTTAGAGAATGTTGTTTCTGGTTTGATCTTCTATTCAGACCACTACAAATTTCTCAGCAATAAGACTGTTTCACTTATCATTTGTGTTTTTATTGGAGTAGTACTTTTAATTTCCTTCAAGAGCTTTTCATTTGCATTCACAACTTGGCTAGCTGTTTGGCTCAAGAGGTCTAGCTTTTGGCTTGTCTCAACTTTTGACATGTCTTCCTCACTAATCTTAATCATTTCTAGCTTTTGATTTAAAGTGCAACTCTTCCTTTCACTTGAACACTTAGAGGACATTGTAGGACCATTAATTGGCCTAAATTCAATACTACTATGTCTCAGGGAATAGGGAGGCCAAAGGAGAGTGAGAGAGATGGAAGAATAGCTGGTTGGTGGAGCAGTCAGAGCACATACATGTGTTGGTTAAGTTTGCTGTTTTATATAGGCCCAGTTTGTGGCACCCCAAAACAAGTATAATAGTAGCATCAAAGAACACTTATCACACATCACCAAAACAGATATAATAATAATGAAAAAGTTTACAATATTGTGAGGATTACCAAGATGTGGCACAGAGACAGGAAGTGAGCACATGTTGTTGGAAAAATAGCACTAATAGACTTCCTTGATGCAGGGTTCCCACAAACTTTCAATTTGTAAAAAATGTAAAATCTGTGAAGCACAATAAAGTGATTTGCAATCAAATGAGGTATGCCTGTATAAATCTTTTCACAATGACTTTAATAATGCACAAATACCCATCTCTTGACTACAACAATGTATTGGATTACTTTGGAATTTTTAGAAATTGGTTTAATTGTAGTTTTTCAATTTTAAAAGTAAAGATTTTTATCCATAGAGACAAATTGTTTTTCAAAAGGCTGGTTCCAATTTGCACTCCCACCATAAATGTATGAAAATAAATTTAACCACAATTTTTCAGTGTATAAGCTGCCGCCTCCCTTTTCCCGATGAAGACATAGAAACCTAAGGTCAAAATTAAACACATAAATCTCCAACTAGTAAGTTTCCCAGCTGAACATTTACGTATTTAACAAACATATATAGTGAATACTCTATGCCAGACACTCTTCTAAGCACCTTATAAGAGTTTATAAGACTGCTCACGTAAAGGACATTTATTACTGTTTTCTTATTGAAATATAATATGTAATCAGTGACTCTATATTTTCGTTTGGTTCTGACTCTCCTTCTCCTTCCTCTCTTCATCCTTTCCACAATTATTATCAAGTGCATACTAGCATACTATGTATCTAATAGCCTCATACCCCATCCACCTTCCCTTTTACAATACTATCCTCTGGTCTTCCCTAAATAGTAGTGTGGTTCTCCTAATAAGGGCTAACTTTTCTCATATCCTATGGTCTGAGGCTTGTGAGAGGTAAACAACAGTGCAATATGGTGAAAACTGAATGTGAAATAGACCTCTTTATTTTTTAAAATTTAATTTAATTTTAAGATTCAGGATACATGTGCAGATGTGCAGGTTTGTTACATAGGTAAATGTGTGCCATGGTGGTTTGCTGCATCTATCAACCCATCACCTAGGTATTAAACCCCACATGTATTAGCTGTTTATCTTGATGCTCTCCCTTCCCCTGCCCCGCTGTCAGGACCCAGGAACAGAAAACCAAGCAACACATGCTTTCACTTGTAAGTGGGAGCTGAATGTTGAGAACACATGGATGCATGGAGAGGAACAACACACACTGAGCACCTGTTGGTGGGGGCAGAGGGAGGGAGAGCATCAGGAAGAATAGCTAATGGATGCTGGGCTTAATACCTAGGTGATGGGATGATTTGTGCAGCAAACGACTGTGGCACACATTTACTTATGTAACAAACTTGCACATGTATCCCTGAATTTAAAATAAAAGTTGAAGAATAATAAAAGAAAAAAGAAACATTTAAAAAACCCAATTTTTGTTTCACTGATTTTTAAAATTGCTTTTGCGTTTCAATTTCATTTATATCTGCTCTGATCTTTATTATTTTTTTTCTTCTACTAATTTTGGGTTTCGTTTCCTCTTGCTTTTCTAGTTCTTCAAGATGCATTATTAGATTGTTTATTTGAAGTTTTTCTTTTTTGACGTTGGCAGTTATAACTATAAACTTTCCTCTTAGTGCTGCTTTTGCTGTATCTCATAGGTTTTGGTATATTGTGTTTTCATTATCATTTGTTTCAAGAATATTTTCAATTTCCTTCTTAATTTCTTTATTGACTTAGTGGTCATTCAGGAAGATACTGTTTGATTTCCATGTGTTTCCATGTATAATTTCCAAATTTCCTCTTGTTATTGCTTTCTAGTTTTATTCCATTGTGGTCAGAGTAGATATTTGATATTATTTCAAATTTTTTGAATGTTTTAAGATGTGTTTATGTGACCTGACATGTGGTCTTTCCTTGAGAATGATCCATGTGCTGAGGAAAAGAATGTGTATGTGTATTCCATAGCTCTTGATTGAAATGTTCTGTACATATCTATTAGATTCATTTGGTCTATAGTGCAGATTAAGTCTGGTGTTTCTTTGTTGGTTTTCTGTCTTGGAGATCTGCCCAATACTGAAAGTGGAGTGTTGAAGTCTCCAGCTATTATTGTTTTAGGACCTATCTCTTTCTTTAGCTCTAATAATATTTCCTTTATATATCTGACTGCTTCCGTGTTGGGCGCATATGTATTTAAAATTGTTATATCCTCTTGCTTAATTGACTGTTTTATCATTATATGGTGACCTTCTTTGTCTCTTATAGTTTTTGTCTTGAAATCTATATTGTCTGCTCTAAGTATAGTGACTCCTGCTCTTTTTTGGTCTCCGTTGTCATGGAATATCTTTTTCCAACTTTTTATTTTCAGTCTATGTGTGTTTTCATAGGTAAAGCATGTTTCGTGCAGGCAACAGATCAAAAGGTCTTGTTGTTTCATCCATTCGGCCAGTCTGTTTCTTTTGATTGGAGAGTTTAGTCCTTTTAGATTCAATGTTATTATTGATAACTAAGGACTGACTTTTGCCATTTTGTTATTTGTTTTCTGATTATTTTGTGGTCTTCTCTTCCTTCTTTCTTTCATTCTTTTCTTCCTCTAGCGAAGATGATTTTCTCTGGTGATATGATTTGGTTTCTTGCTTTTTATTTTTTTGTATACATTGTATGCTTTTGGGTTTTAGGTTACCAGGAGACTTATAAATACTATCTTATAACCCATTATTTTAAGCTGATAACAACCTAACACTATTTGCATAAACAAACAAGAAAAAGGAAAACTAACAAAAACTTGCCATAATTTTGTTCCCCCACATTTTAACTGTTTTTTATTTCTATTTATATCTTATTGTACTATGTCTTGAAAAGTTGTAATTATTTTTTATTGGTTCATCATTTAGTCTTTCTAATTAAGATAAGAGTAGTTTACACACCACAGTTACAGTGTTGTAAACCAGTAAGTTTTGCTCCTTCAGGTGATTGTTTATTGCTCATTAATATCCTTTTCCTTCCATTTTTGTAGAGATGGGGTTTCACCATGTTGGCCAGGCTGGTCTTGAACTCCTGACCTCAAGTAATCCACCTGCCTCAGTCTCCCAAAGTGTTGGAATTACAGGCATGAGCCACCATACCCAGCCAAAAATATATGGCAGTTTTCACCTTTTTTTTTTTTTTTTGAGATGGGGTCTTACTCTGTTGTCTAGGCTGGAGTGCAGTGGCACAATCTCAGCTTATTGCAACCTCTGCTTCCTGGGTTCAAGTGATTCTCCTGCCTCAGTTTCTGGAGTACCTGGCATGCACCACCATGCCTAGCAAATTTTTGTATATATTTTTTATTTTTAGTAGAGAGGGGGTTTTTCTATGTTGGCCAGGCTGGTCTCGAACTTCTGGCCTCCAGTGATCCACCTGCCTTGGCCTCTTAAAGTAGTGGGACTACAGGCATGAGCCACCATGCTTGGCTCTTTTCTTTCTGATTGAAGTACTCTCTTTAGCATTTCTTGTAGGACAGGTCTAGTGTTGATGAAATCCCTCAGCTTTTGTTTGTCTGGGAAAGTCTTTATTTTCCCTCATGTTTAAAGGATATTTTCACCAGATATACTTTTCTAGGGTATAAGTTTTTTGTTTTTTTTTTCATTCAGCACTTTAAATATGTCATGCCACTCTCTCCTGGCCTATAAGATTTCCACTGAAAAGTCTGCTACCAGATGTATTGGAACTCCATTGTATGTCTTTTGTTTCTTTTCTCTTGCTGCTTTTAGGATCCTTTTTTAATCCTTGACCTTTGGGAGTTTGATTCTTAAGTGCCTGGAGGTGGTCTTCTTTGTGTTAAATCTGCTTGGTGTTCTATAACCTTTTTCTACTTGTATATTGATATCTTTCTCTAGGTTGGGAAGTTCTCTGTTATAATCCTTTTGAATAAACTTTTTACCTCCATCTGTTTCTCTACCTTCTTTTTAAGGCCAATAACTGTTAGACTTACCCTTTTGAGGCTATTTTCTAGATCCTGCAGTAATGCTTTATTTTTTTAATGCTGTTTTTCTTTTGTCTTCTCTGACTGTGTATTTTCAAATAGGCTATCTTCAAGCTCACTAATTCTTCTGCTTAATTAATTCTGCTATTGAAGGACTCTGGTGCATTCTTCAGAATGTCAATTGCAGTTTTTAGCTCCAGAACTTCTGCTTGATTCTTTTAAATTATTTCAGTTTCTTTGTTAAATTTATCTAATAGAATTCTGCATTTTTTTTCTTTGTGTTTTCTTTGAGCTGCCTAAAAGCAGCTATTTTGAATTCTCTCTCTGAAAGGTCACGTATCTCCATTTTTCCAGTATTAGTCTCTGGTGCCTTATTTAGTTCATGTTTTCTTGGATGGTGTTGATGCTAGTGGATGTTCTTCAGTGTTTGGGCATTGAAGGGCTAGGTATTTATTGTAGTCTTCAGTGGCTAGATTTCTTTGTAGCCATCCTTCTTGGGAAGGCTTTATGCATATTTGAAAAGACTGGGGTGTTGTTATCTGATATGGATTGGCTGTGTCCCCACCCAGATCTCATCTTGAATTCCCACGTGTTCTGGGAGGGACCTAGTGGGAGGTGGTTGAATCAAAGGGGCAGGTCTTTCCCGTGCTGTTTTCCTGATAGTGAATAAGCCCCATGAGATCTGATGGTTTTAAAAGTGGGAGTTTCCCTGCACAAGCTCTCTTCTCTTGTCTGCCACCATGTGAGATATGCCTTTCACCTTCCACCATGATTGTGAGGCCTTCCCAACCATGTGGAACTGTAAGTTCATTAAACCTCTTTTTCTTCCCAGTCTCAGATATGAAAGAGGATTAATACAATTGGTACCAGTAGGGTGGCATGCTGCTGAAAAAATACCTGAAAATGTGGAAGTGACTTTGGAAATGGGTAATAGGCAGAAATTGGAACAGTTTGGAGGGCTCAGAAGAAGACAGGAAAATGTGGGAAAGTTTGGAACTCTCTAGAGACTTGTTGAATGGCTTTGACCAAAATGCTGATAGTGATATGGACAATAAGAAATTTCTTCCTTCAGATACCCCAAATCATCTCTCTCAAGTTCAAAGTTCCACAAATCTCTAGGGCAGGGGCAAAATGCCACTAGGATCTTTCTGAAAGCATAACAAGGGTCACCTTTGCTCCAGTTACCAAGTTACTCATCTCCATCTGAGACCACCTTAGCCTGGACTTCATTGTCCATATCACTATCAGCATTTTGGTTGAAACCATTCAACAAGTTTCTAAGAAGTTTCAAACTTTCCCACATCGTCCTGTCTTTGAAACTGTTCCAACCTCTGCCTGTTACCTAGTTCTAAAGTTGTTTTCACATTTTTTGGGTCTCTTTACAGCAGTGCTCCACTGCTTCTGGTACCAATTTACTGTATTAGTCTGTCCTCATGCTGCTATGAGGACATACCCAATACTGGGTAATTTATAAAGTAAAGAGGTTTAATTGACTCACAGTTCTTCAGGGTGAGGAAGCTTTAGGAAACTTACAATCATGGTGGAAGGGGAAGCAAACATGTCCTCCTTCACATGATGGCAGGAAGAAGTGCTGAGCAAAGGGGGAAAAAGCCCTTCATAAAACTATCAGATCTCGTGAGTACTCACTCACCACTAGAACAGCATGGGGGAACTGCCCCCATAATCTAATCATCTCCCACAGGGTCCTTCCCCCAACACGTGGGGATTACAATTCTGATTAAAATTCAATATGAGATTTGGGTGGGGTCACAGAGCCAGACCATATCACTTGGTATCACTGCTGGTTATTCAGGGCCCAAGGACTCTTCAGTTAGTGGGTGATGAATGCAGGCAGGACTAGGTCCTTTTCTTCAAGCAGCAGCTTCCATTCCTGCCCAGGGTGTGTCTAGAAATGTCATCTGGGAGCTAGGGCCTAGACCAGGGGCCTCACTTCTCTGACTGGTGCCTATCTTGTTGTGGCTGAGCGGGTATTCAAGATGAAAGACAAATCCTCCCCAGGATTCCTCTCGTCTCTTCAGGTAGAAGGAAGGGATCCCCTTTGGAGCTGTGAGTTGTGCAGCCTGAGGCTAGGGGAGGGATGATGCCAGCACTACCTTGGCTGCCCTAGCTGGTGTCTCAGTTTGTCACATTCCTCCCCAATCCACTGACCCTAGTTCAGTCATAGGATTCTTCTACTACTTTCAATCTTTATGGCCTAGACTGCCTTTCAAGTTTACTTAGAGACTAAGAGCACTTTGGCACTTGGTGGCAAGGTTTGCTGGCACCAGGGTTCGGACCACTGGAATCTGCAATTCCCTTCTGGCTAGGGCTGGTTTAAATGCTCCCTCTGTGGGCAGGCCTCAGCTGAGTTAGGTCTGGTTTTCCTTTCTGCTCTAACAGGACAGCATTGAGTTCAATGCTTCACAGTTGCTGTGTTCTCCCTCCCCCAATTCCCAGAGATACTTTCCACACCATATCATGGCTGCCAGGAGTGGGGGATGAGTGGCACCAATGATTCAGGACTGTTTTTTTCTATCTCTTCAGTGCCTCTTTCAGTGATATAAAACCAGATACTGTGAGTGCTCACCTGATTCTTGGTTCTTCTGAAGGTATTTTTTTTATTTTTTATTTTTTCTGTGTAGGTAGTTGTTAACTTGGTATCCTTGTTTGGGAGACGATTGGTGGAGCTTTCTATTTGTCATGTTGCTCCACCTCTCCCTCAAGTCTTTAATCCATCTTAAGTTATTATTTGTATTTGATGAGAGGTAGGGGTCTAGTTTCATTCGTATGCATATAGTTAGCCAATTATCTTGACACTATTTATTGAATAGGGTGTTTTTCCCCCATTGCTAATTTTCATTGACTTTGTAAAAGATCAGTTGGTTGTAGTTGTGTGGCTTTATTTATGGGTTCTCTGTTCTGTTCTATTGTTCTATGCATCTGTTTTTGTATCAGTACCATGCTGTTTTGGTCACTGTAGCTTTGTAGTATAGTTTGAAGTCAGGTAATGTGATGCCTGTAGGTTTGTTCTTTTTGCTTAGGATTGCTTTAGCTGTTGGAGCTCTTTTTTGGTTCCATATGAATTTTGGAATCGTTTTTTCTAATTCTGTGAAGAATGACATTGGTAGTTTGATGGAAATAATATTGAATCTGTAGATTGCTTTGGGCAGTATGGCCATTTTAACAATATTGATTCTTCCATTCCATGAGTGTGGACTATTTTTCCATTTGTTTATGTTATCTATTATTGTTTTTACCCATGTTTTATATTTCTCTTTGTAGAGATCTTTTACCTGCTTGGTCAGATGTATGTGTCCTAATTAACTGTTTATGTTATCCGTAAAGCTTCTGGTCAACAGTAGGCTACTAGTAGTTAAGTTTTTGGGGAGTCGAGTTATACATGGATTTTCAACAGCATGTGGGGTCAGTGCCCCTAACCCTTGTGCTGTTCAAGTTTTAACTATCTATATCTATCTAATCTTATTTTTTCTTGGCAAGATAATTGCATAAAATACTAGTTATAAAATTGTATTGGGATTATAATATATAAAGATGTAACGTATATGATAATAATAGCACAAAGGAGGGGAGAGGGTATAGATCTATATTGGAGCAAGAAAATGACACCAGGTAGTAACTCAAGTCCACAGCAAGATATAAAAATTAGCAAAAATGGTGAATATGTAGGTTAATAAAAGACCCTATATTTCTCTCTTTTATTTTCTTAGCTCATTTAAAAGATAAAGATTGTATAAAGCAATTCTTATGCTGTATTGTTGTGTTTATAACATATACAGATGTAATATGTACATTAACAATGGCACAAAGGAGGAGGAAAGAAGGGAGCTGTGTTGGAGCAAAGTTTCTGTATTTTACTGAATTAAGTTACAGTAAAGTATAAATATACACGTAGATTTTGAAATGTTAAAATGTGTATTGTCAACCCTAGAATAACCACTGGGAAAAGTAAAAATATAATAAAAAATCATTAAAGGAATTAAAATGGTATAGTAGAAAATAATCACTTAAGACAGAAGAAGGCAGTAAAGTGAAACAGAGGAGCAAATATATCCATATAGAAAAATAGCAGTATGGTAGACATATGTCCTACTTTAATTGTAATTACAGGCCAGGTACAGTGACTGATGCCTGTAGTCCCAGCACTTTGGGAGGCTGAGGTGGGCAAATCACTTGAGTCCCAGACTTCAAGACCAGCCTGGGTGACATAGTGAAACCCTGTCTCTATATAAAAAAAAACACAAAATTATCCGGGAAGTGGCATGTGCCTATAGTCCCAGCTGCTTGGGAGGCTGAGGTGAGAGGATTGTTTGATCCCAGCAGGCAGAGGTTGAAATGAGCAAGATTGTGCCACTGCACTCCACACTGGGTGACAGAGTGAGTCCCTGCCTCAAAAAACAAAACAAAACAAAACAAAAACAAAAACAGTAATTACAATAATTGTAAAATGATCAAAACTTCAACCAAAAGACAGAAATTGTTAAATTGGATTTTTGAAAACAAGATTCAACTATTTGCTGTTCATAAGAGATATACTTTAGATTCAAAGATACAACTGTGCTAAAAGTAAAAATGTGGAAAATGTAATACCATGCAAATAACAATCCTAAGAAAGCTGGAGTGGTTTTACTAATCTCACACAAATAGAATTTAAAACAAAAATATTACTAGAGATAAAGAGGGGCAAGTTATAATAATAAAAATCAGTCTATAAAAAAACAATTATATATGGATCTAACAACAGAGTGTCAAAATACATCAAGCAAAAATGGACAGAATTAAAGTGAGAAATAGACAATTCAGTAAGTTTTGGAGATGTCAATATTCCATGTTTAATAATGGATAGAGCAACAAGAAAAAGAATTATAAAACGTTAAGGAAACTTGAACAGTGCCATCAACCAACTTGACCTAAGTGACATCTATCGCATACTCTATTCAACAACAGCATTATAATCTTTCCATGCTTAATATTGGGCAATTCAGTCTCATGTGCTCTGCAACCTCACCAAGGTTAAGCCTGTGTTATACAGTTGGCTTACCAAAACTTGTGGCTGTTTAATAGGCAACTTTCTATTTGTTAGCAACGTGTTTATAGAGTATATTAAAATAACTGTTTGCTTTTTTTTTATTTTAGGGGTGTTTACAGCCCTGGAATCATAACTCATTACAGTTTTAGGGAAATGTCTAGAACTGACAGACCATTCTCACGTTTCCAGCTAGAGTTGAAAAGTAGGGAAGGGTTTCTTCAAACTCAGTGAAAGCCAGATATAGTTGATAGCCTGATGCAGTTTGGCAGAGGCATGGAATTACCTGTTTTTGTTTTTGATTTTATAGGCAATATGAATGACAATTGTTAACATATACAAAAGTAAAGGAAATATTACCAGAACCCCCATGTACTCATTACCTGCCGCCGACAATCACCTCACGATGACTCTTGTTTTGTTGATACCTCCCTAGCTACTCTTTACCACCTCAGCACCAAAGTATTAAAAAAGTTTCCAGATATTGTATTATGGAATACCTTCAGAAATTCATCTATTCAAGCAGAGGTAGATGTTAGTAACATATTGAGTTAAGAATTAGGAAACCCAGATCTAGCCTTTGTTATTAAAGAATGCTGATCAAATCTCTTATTTTCTCTTGGCTTCAGTTTATGTGTAAGATGAGGTAAGTTGGTCTTTGTATCAGTGGTTCTTCACCATGTGTGCACTGCACATTAGAATTAGCTGGTGAGCTATTAACAATTTTGGAACCTCTTGAGACTGAGGCCTGGCTTTAGTATTTTAAAAAACCCTCAAGTGATTCTAATGTGAAGTCAATATTGAGAACCAATAATCTAGAATGATCTCTCTAATGGATAACTTTATGTGTCAATTTGCCTAGACTGTAGTATTCAGTTATTTAATTGACCACTAATCTAAGTGGTACTGTGAAAGTACTTAGTTGTTGTGGTTATTATTTACAATCAGTTAACTTTAAGTAAAAAAAAACTATGCTCAATAATGTGAGTGGAATTCATCTCATCAGTTGAAGGCTCTAAGATCAAAAACTGAAGTTTCCTGAAGAAATTTTGCCTCAAGACTAAAGCAGCAACTTCTGCCTGACTTTCCAGCCTCTCAACCTGCCCTACAGATTTTGGATTTGCCAGCCCCCACAATCATGTGATCCAATTCCTTAAAATCTCTCTTTCTCTCCTGTGTATATGTGTGTGCATATGTGTGTGTGTGTGTATGTGTATATATACACATACATAAATATACGTACACATACACATATATACATATATGCACACATACACACATATGTATATATATAATGTGTGTGTGTGTATGTGTGTGTGTGTGGTTCTGTTTCTCTGGAGAACTCTGTTACAGTCTTTCTCTGTATTTCTAAGCATTTCTGGTTCTGATTATGTATCTCTGCTTTTTTCAAAACCAGTCTTTGCCTTTCTGAAAACTGCCATTGGCAGTTTTAAGATTTACTGAGAGGTTACTATTTATTGAGCAGTTACTATGTGCCAGGAAGCATGCTTAGAGTCTTTCCACTTACCTCCCTTAGTTGTAATAACTGAGCTACTTCTGTCAGCATTCCTAATGGAGTACTTGCAAAATAGTAAGATAAATTTTGTTCTTTTTGTCCTCCATAATTGTGTTAGATCTATATTAGTATGTTGAGTCATGGAGCATCAGTAACTTGTAGATAACTTTTCTACCCCAGTTATTCTTTTCTTTATTGCTTATAGCCTGATTTCTTTGAGTCTGGATGTATTTCTATTTGGCCTAGGGAGACAGAATTATTTGGGGTCCACAGTGCTCAGCAAAGAGCACTTAATATAATGATAAAATGAAGCAAATATTGATTGCCGTAAATTCAAATTGCACCTTTCCTCTGAAATCTCAGGAGTCTGCATAGGGACTATCAAAGTTGAAAGAGTGAACCCAAGAGGTGGGCATTAGTGGAAAGAGGTCTAGATTATCAGGCATGGTGATCACCTGTTAGATGCACAATCTCAGGTCCCACTCCAGACCTACTTAATGAGAACATGCATTTTAAAAAGATTCCCAAGTGACTCATAGGCATATTAAAGTTGAGAAGCTCTGGTATATTATGCATCTTTCATGTTATTTTAGCTGTCCCATTTGTGGCCAACTATTTACTCATTTTGTGACATGGCTCTTGGGATTAGGATTCCAACTATAACCTGGATTGGGAACTCAGGAAGGACCAGAATAAAGGCTCAGTCTAGGGCTGTAAAATAGAGAACAATAAAAAATGTCCTTGGAATAGTTGGCATTAGCTTCCTGAAAAAAATTTAATTTTTTCTTTACTTTATCTTTCAAGTCGCCCCAACTGTTCTCTCCACTCCCCTGTGGAACAATGGTTTCAAATAATTCCATCCCATACATACCTCTTTATTTTTAGGCCAGTTTAAATTATTTTCTCATTTTACAAGTCCCCTCACCCTTAGTCCAAATGTGTTACTGCGAACACACGCAGGCCCACCATTGTCAGAGCAGGTACTTTTGGATTAAGCCAGTGATCAAAAACTGGACTTACCCAAATCTGATGCAAAACAAAATGTTCCCAGGCAGGCCAGCCCTTACCACATCATTCCCAGTTCCTTACACTCCTCCCCTATGAATAATTCTGTTTCCCTGTTTCTGGTGTGCAGCCTAGTTTATCACTCTTCACATCTGGGGCAGAATGATTTTAAGTCATTTTAGACAAAAATCGAAGCACAATTTATCTTCATTCCTAATTGTGCCAGTTAGCCTCAGGAAAAGCCAGGTCCTTCATGAAAACTGCTATCAAGCCTTACAGTGGACTTGATAAGTTGAATCTAGAGCATCCTACCTGCTTAACTGGGTGTTTGGGTTAGTGTTGCATGGGCGTCTTTCTGGAGCAGATTTTTATTCAGTGTTAAGTGATCTAAAACATTTTTTAATAGCAAAGATGGCTGTGTTGTGGAATATAATACTCGCATGAAGCTTTAAGATAGAACACAAGACTTCAAGTAAGTTTCAGCTTGTGTCAGTTTTCAAGCAGAAACTTCTTTGAAGTTGATCATTAAAAAGTCAGGCAACAACAGGTGCTTGAGAGGATGTGGAGAAATAGGAACACTTTTACACTGTTTTGGGGACTGTAAACTAGTTCAACCATTGTGGAAGGCAGCGTGGTGATTCCTCAAGGATCTAGAACTAGAAATACCAGCCATGGTATTTGACCCAGCCATGCTATTACTAGGTATATACCCAAAGGATTATAAATCTTGCTGCTACACGTTTGTTTATTGCGGCACTGTTCACAATAGCAAAGGCTTGGAACCAACCCAAATGTCCATCAATGACAGACTGGATTAAGAAAATGTGGCAGATATGCACTGTGGAATACTATGCAGCCATAAAAAAGGATGGGTTCATGTCCTTTATAGGGACATGGATGAAGCTGGAAACCATCATTCTGAGCAAAGTATTGCAAGGACAGAAAACCAAACACTGCATGTTCTCACTCATAGGTGGGAAATGAACAATGAGAACACTTGGACACAGGGTGGGGAATATCACACACCAGGGCCTGTTGTGAGGTGGGGGGAGGGGGGAGGTATAGCATTAGGAGATATACCTAATGTAAATGATGAGTTAATGGGTGCAGCACACCAATATGTCACGTGTATACATATGTAACAAACCTGCATGTTGTGCACATGTACCCTAGAACTTAAAATATAATAAAAAAAGAAAAAAAAATTTCAGAACCATTCATTAATTCAACAAACATTTATTGAGCACCTACTACATACCAGAATTTTGAAATCAGTATTGCTTTTGGGGATTTATTTTTGTAGTCTGGATTTCGATTTGAGTTTGAATTCTAGGTTTGCAGCATATCTAGCTGTGGGAGAATGAGCAAGTCCTTTAACATCTGTATCTCAGTTTTTCTGCCTATAAAATGGGAATAATAATTGCACCTATCTAATAACATTGCTGTAAAATTTAATAATATAATCACACAAAATGCTTAGAAAAAAAAAATTTCTGCTTGCAAAGGGCACTTCAAATGAGGTCTCCCATATCCCTTTACAGATATGTATCTACTCTCCTCTGCCATTAGGAGTAGTTAGGTGGGCCAGTTTGAGAACTCTGTGTGCCATGAATTATGCTAGATGATGAGGATACAGGGATGACTAAAACACAGGCCCTGATCTCCAGGATCTTATAATGAGGGACAGAAAACATTCCCAAGTAGACACTGAGTTCCTGGAGGACGGGGAACCATCCCCTAATTGTCATTGAGTAAAGCTTTCTCTTCCTATAATGACCAGTTAACAAACATTGCCTGAGCTCCTTGCCCTGTGAGCAAGGCTGTGCTGGATACTGGTAATACAGCAATAAATCAGTCACATGCTCATCCCTCAGGTGGACCTTCTGGTAGGGGAAAAATCAATGGAGCAGACACTCACTAGACCTGAGGGCACTGCACTCAGCTGAGAAGCACTAGAAGCAAAGGTTTGCAGAGGAAGTGAGTTCCAAATGGGGTGACATTTAAGACAGAATCACCCTGCTTTGGGAAATATATCACTTCAACAACAAAAAGCACTGTTAACAACTATGAAATGAAAGGAGATGCCCTTTTGTTTTGTTTCACTGAAGTGAGTTTTTTTATTATACTTTTATATGTAAAATATTTCTTCATGGAACCTGTGACAAAACCAGAACAAATAGCCCCAGACTAAATTTAAATTCATTGGGATGGCAGTGGCTCCCAGGGTTTCTATGTTCTGTGTTTTTATTTTTTTTTTGATTGTCATAAAAAATACATAACATAAAATTTGTCATCTTAACCAAAGAGGATGGTAGGAAACTGATTTTGTGATGCATATCCAAACACACACCTGGAAGATATTAATGTATTGAGACTGAAGGAGCCCGAGAGAGCAATTTTTTTGTGGGAAAAATTGGTGTTCTATGCAACTTCTTATACTACTAAAATGGAGGAAGAGAGAAGGCGCTATCATTCACCTTAAGCCAAGTATGAAAGGGTGCTTTAATAAAACCACTAAGAGAGCTTGGCATGTGAACCTGGGGTTTGTGGGGGATGCATACATTCTGGTAAGAGAAACTGGTTGTGTTGATCTAGAGTGGAAGATTAGAGAGAGGAAAAGCTACATATGGAGTAAATTCCTTCTCACTGACAAGAGGGCAAGAATGTGTATTGTCTGTGACCAAATTTGAAACACATGTGAAGGTGATTGCTTGGTGCCATTTTGAATTTTGCCCAAGCATAATTGAACTTACTGGGTTCATGGTAGGTCCCAGTGTAGAGTCTGTGGGCTGGAATAGTCCAGTGCCCAGGAACTGAGGGTAGAAACTATAAGTTGACAGCCAGAGAAAATACATCATGCAAAAACAAGTTGAAGGGCCTCAGCAGTTATCTCTGAGGAACCTGTATATTTCCCCATGAGATGAAGAATTCATCACATCCATAATGCACCAAGATCAGCTATCATCTTTTGCCAGTTGTGATGGTTAATTTTATGTGTCAATTTGACTGGGCCCATACATTTGGTCATACATTATTCTAGGTGTGTCTGTGAGAGTGTTTTGGATGAGATTAATATTGGAATCCCTAGATGGGATAAAACAGATGGCCTTCCCTAATGTGGGTGAGTCCCATCCAATCAGTTGAACACCTGAATAAAATAAAAATACTAACCCTCCTGTGAGTAAGAGGGAATTCGTCCTGCCTGATTGCCTTCAAATGGGGACATTAACTTTTTCCTGTCTTCAGACTTGAACTGAAACATCAGCTTTTCCTTGTCTTGGGCCTACTGGCCTTCAGACTGGAAATACATCATCACTCTCCTGGGTCTTCTGCAGATCTTGAGACTTGTCATCCTCCATGATTAGGTGAGTCAATTCCTTATAACAAGTATATTGGATATATAATATTATATGTACATATTATAATATATATGTAATATATGTACATAATAGAAAAAATATATATCCTACTGGTTTTGTTTCTCCAGAGAACCCTAATACACCAGTCAAGTAAGACTTATCTTGTTCCTTACCTGTTCTTCTCTTGGCTCTAATCTGGGTGAGCCATTGGCAACCTAGTGGAGAGTAAGGTGGGAGGAGGAGAAAAAAATTCCATATGGGGAAATAGAAAAGAAATGGTTCTGTCCCTCACCATGACTGCTAAGAGACATGATCTTATCCACCAGAAGATAGTTCTGGATTAGAAGACAAAAACTCTCAGTTCTGGCTCCAGTTATGTTAGATATTAGCTGAGTAATATTTAGCAAAGTGACTCAACTTTCCTAGAACCTGTGTTTTCTAATCAGTGAAATAAGGCTTAACAAGACCTGCCTCGCCTGCCTGATGCATTGTTAAAATGATCAAGAGAGCTAAGATACTTGAAAAAAATTAAGGTGCTAGAGCTATACACATATAAGGCATTTATGTGATATGATTTCAGAGGAAGAAGAAGGGCCCTTGGCCCTCCTTGAACTTCCCTCATCTATAGGTTAATAACAAAACTTGGATTTTTTTTGAATAGCAGAAAAATGAATATTTATTTAACATCGGCTGTATGAAAGGTTCTGGGCTGGGCATTTAAACAGAACAAACTCAGTTAATCTTCACAACATCTCTGTTTTCCTATGAATTATTATCTCCATTTTATAGATGAGTAGCCTGAATCTCAAAGTGATAACTTTCCCAAGATCACACACCTAACAAGTGATGGAGGTGAGGCAATTCATGTCTGTCTGACTCTTAAATTAATCTCCTTAATTGTCAAGTCATTCTTCTCCCTAAAGTTGATACATGCTAAATTATAATTTTCCCTCGGAGGAATACCTGAATCTCAGTCATTCAGTGTCAGACAGCTGAGTATGAATGAGTTTGTCGACTCATTTCAGAGCATGTTTTGACTGGGGTTAAAGAATGGAAGCAGAAGTCACTGGATACCACTCAAGGATGGAATGGCATTAAAAAAGTAAGATATAGTGGAAAGAACAAGGGCATTGTGAATCAGTCAAGACTGGCTTTAGATTCCTGTTCTTTTATAAAGCCATGTGATTTTGGGAAAATTATTTAGCTTACTTGAATTAAATGAGAATAAGTTAAAGAATTTTAAGGACTGAGGTGATGTTTGTAAAGTTGAAATCTGATGTTTTGGTATGTCCAGCCCTCTGTGTCCTTTGAGGGACTGTCCCTTCCCTCGTTCCATGTGATCCTAGTGGGGTTGTTAATTATGATGCCCCTCAACCTTGGCTATAGTGATAATCATATAATCTAGAATGGGCCTTCTATAATATCTATCCCTTGGCAACAGTGATTGGTCCAGGGGTTGGCACCAGATCTAAGCATGGCCAATAAGGTGCCTTCTCTGGATTGACTTTTGGGTGCTGGGGAGAATATAAGCTTTTTTTCTGTTTGGCTTTCTAAACTGGAAGCATGTAAACCTGAAGGTATGGGCAGTTATCTTCCCTTGCACATGGAAAGAATCTGTCTACAGAATGAACCCAATACACAGAAGGGAGTTGAGGGGAGAGAAGTATGCTCTTGAATCCTCCTGTATCTAAAGCAGGTTACCTGTCACACTTTCCAATTTATGAGTCCCTAACCCCAATTTTGCGTAAATAGTTTGAGTTGGGTTTCTCTGAAGTACTTTTGAAATAATCCTGACTTTTACAGTGTTATAGTATATATAAAATTCATATACATGAAAATAAAAATGCGTATAGCATGACTAGTACTGAATAAATGATAATACATGTAATATAAGAAATTATTTGAAAAAACATAAATGTGATTTTCCATTTGCGTTTTGGGATACATTTTTTTCTTAGCTTAAGACATCCATTTACTTCTAAGGAAATCAGATGGAGAATAAGAAATGAAAGAAAACACTTTGGGAGGCTGAGGTGGGCAGATCACTTGAGGTCAGGAGTTTGAGACCAGCCTTGCCAACACGTGAAATCTCATTTCGACTAAAAATAGAAAAAATAAATAGCCAGGTAAGGTGGCACATGCCTGTAATATCAGCTACTCAAGAGGCTGAGGCATGAGAATCTCTTGAATCTGGGAGGTGGAGGTTGCAGTGAGCTGAGATTGTGCCACTGCACTCCAACTTGGGTGACAGAGCCCGAGTCTGTCTCTAAAAAAAAACCAACAGCAAAAGAAAACATAACTTTTAGCTTTTGACATTTAAAATAGAATTCTATACCAGGAAAATATTTTGAAAGCTACACATTATTAGAAGAAGATTTTTCTAAATTCCCAAATCTTCTTTTTTAGCATATCAGAATCCAGGCTTGGAGAGACAAAAGTGTAAGGGGAAAAGCTCTTCCCTTTGAGGTCTGCACTGTGAGAAAAATTCAGAGAGGTAGAAGAGGCCATAACATGTCCCAGTTTCTCCTCTTTACTGTGCAGTGGGTTCTGAGCCAATATGGAATGACTCAGCATACTTAAGTGGGTGAAAAATGTAGCAAGACAGAGAGATCTACTTCTTTGGTTTCCTGTGGTGTAAACAGTAGGTTTAGAGCTACTACACCTGCAATGGGGCCCTTTGTAATGGGGCTGGGGGAAGCTTGCAACATACTGCATGGACCAAGAGCTGAAAGAAGGACATGAGAGATAATTCAGAAGAGTCCCAGCTCAGCAGGAGCTATGGGAAGCATTATTTATGCTACATGTGTCAGAGACTCTTGCTTGTAGAGCATAAAAAGTTGATGCTGTGATTTTGGTCACAACCCAGGTTGGCTCTCCAGTGAGCTGACAGAATATGCTAGAGGAAGCAAAGAGTAAAACCACTGACACTGTCAGACAGGCACAAAAAAAGTTAAAATTCTATTTTTGAAGGGTTTCGTGAGTGTACAGAATTAAAGTCAAGATGATCACAGTTGATGGGGTAATACATCAAATTGCCCACAAGTGTTTCTTCTGCATCCCTCTTGAGCATCCTCAGTTTATGGGGTCTGAACTATGGACTTAATTGGAGGCTTAGATGATTTGAGGAGTTCCTTTCCTCCAGTGTCCTATGATCCTATGATATGAAGTATCGGGAAAACCCGCCCCCAGTATTTCAGTGTAGGTTCTTTCTATTTTCCATAAGTGTCGGCCAGTTTGAGAAATAAAGAGAAAGAGCACAAAGAGAGGAATTTTACAGCTGGGCCACTGGGGGTGACGTCACATATCGGTAGGACTGTAATGCCCACCTGAGCTGCAAAACCAGCAAGTTTTATTAAGGGTTTCAAAAGGGGAGGGGGTGCAAGAACAGGGTGTGGGTCACAAGATCACATGCTTCAAAGGGCAAAAAGGAGAACAAAGATCACATGCTTCTGAGGAAACAGGACAAAAGGCAAAACAGAACTACTGATAAGGGTCTATGTTCAGCTGTGCATGTGTTGTCTTGATAAACATCTTAAATGACAGAAAACAGGGTTCGAGAGCAGAGAACCAGTCTGACCTAAAATTTACCAGGGTGGGGTTTTCTCCCCACCCTAATAAGCCTGAGGGTACTGCAGGAGACCAGGGCGTATTTCAGTCCTTATCTCAACTGCATAGGACAGACACTCCCAGAGCAGCTGTTTATAGACCTCCCCTGAGGAATGCAATTATTTTCCTAGGGTCTTAATATTAATATTCCTTGCTAGGAAAAGAATTTAGCGAAATCCCTCCTACTTGCACGTCCGTTTATAGGCTCTCTGCAAGAAGAAAAATATGGCTCTTTTTGCCCAACCCCGCAGGCAGTCAGACCTCATGGTTGTCTTCCCTTGTTCCCTAAAATTGCTGTTATTCTGTTCTTTTTCAAGATGCACTGATTTCATATTTTTTAAACACACATGTTTTACGATCAATTTGTACAGTTAATGCAATCATCACAGTGGTCGTTAGGTGACATACATCCTCAGCTTACAAAGATAACAGGATTAAGAGATTAAAGTAAGACAGGCATAAGAAATTATAAGAGTATTATTAGGAAAGTGATAAAAGTCCCTGAAATCTTCACAATTTATGTTCCTCTGCCGCGGCTCCAGCTGGTCCCTCCATTCGGGGTCCCTGACTTCCCGCAACAATGAAGTTTCTAAGAAAAAGAAAAAAGAAGTTTTATTTGTAGGATGCTGACTCTTCTGCTCAGAGGTGGGTTGCTCTTCATCTAATGGGTCAAAAAATTCAGAGGCTTCACAGCCAGATGATTGAGGGGTCTAGTGTCTAGTGGAAGCATGCTGGTTCAAGGTCCTGACGCCCAGACTCTGGGAGTGTACTGCGTCCTATGGGAGGGGTAACATTGTAAACAGAATCTTCTGCTGAGAAGATTCATCTTGCCCTACTTTGTTCCCACTCCAGTTTTAGACAGCTGCAAAGATTTGAAAGTTATTTCTTTTACTTTCTTTCTTTTTTTTTTTTTCAGCTCTCAACCATGCCAATTGTTCCATCTTTGTTCTCTGGAACCACCCAGATTAAGTAATTTATTACAAATAATAACACTCCCACATTATGCTGAGTGAAATAAGCCAGACGCAGAAAGACAACCACTGCACGATCTTACTTATTATGTGAAATCTTTTTTTAAAAAGTCAAATTCATAGTAACAGAGAGAAGTGTAGTTACCAGTGGAGTTGGGGAAAAGGGGAGATACCGATTAAAGAGTACAAACTCCCAGTTATAAGAAGAAGTTCTGGAGACCTAATGTACAGCATGGTGACTATAGATAATAAGGTATTATATACTTGAAATTTGTTAAGGGAGTGGATTTTAAGTGTTCTCATCACACACAAGAAATGGTAAGTATGTGAGGTGATAGATATGCCAATTAGTTTGATTGTAGTAATTATTTCATAATGTATATGTATGTCAAAATATCATGTTGTACATCTTAAATTTATACAAATTTTATTTGCCAATAATACCTCAAAACCTGAAAAAAAGAAAAATAGCCTTCTGAAGGTTTGAAAACAGTACTAATGCTTTCCCACTAAGTGTTCTCCTGGCCAACCATGCTTAGGTTTCTCAACTAGTCCTCAAAGGCCAAAACTCCAAGTCCTCTAATCATATCGGTTGCTCTTTTCTGGATACACTACAATTTTTAAGGTTACTTGTTACATATTGTGCTCACAACTGCATACAGATACTTTGGGTGTGGGCTGTCTGGTGCAATGTGATCATTATCTCCCTTGATCTCAACTAGTCTTCTGCTAAGGTAGTTCACAAGGCAAGTACAAACTATTTCTTCCCAAGCCAGTAACAAGTGGCAATGACTTTTTAGTCAACCTTAGGACATTGCAACCCTAGAAGGTGGGGGATGATGATTGGGATTGAGAGACACACTTAACTTTATTCCATATTTGGCTTTAATGTTCCAGTACACACCTAGTTTTGAAAATAGTTATATTTTTTCATCCTGTGGTGCATATGGATTTGCATACAAAATCAGAAACTCACAAGCAGATTTTCTATTTGTTCAACATTTGCTCTTGACTTTCTGGGCCAGATTTAATGAAAACCAACTAGAAAATCTATTTAAATCCAATGAACTTTCTTGCTTGGGGATTATTATCCTTATCTGGATTCCCCACAGATGCAAGAAGGTCTATCTATACTTTGTGTTCTGTTTTAGTACTTTTGATAGTGGTTACATTTCCCCCTCACTTGTTCCCACATTTCAGCTGCTACGCAAACTGAAAAGGACCAAAGGTATTCTTAGACAAAGTAAGTAGTGTTATTTACAGCACTTTTGAATCTGGGAGAAAGTGAAGTACAGACAGATTAGTAAACAAAGAACTGTGAATCCTTAGATGGCTCCACCAACTAATCAATTCGAGTCGATTATTGCCTTTAAACTCCCAGTTCTGAATTAGGATGCTTGCTTGCAGTGTGACTTATTTAGTCAGCATTATTTTATGACTCTACAATTTTCTGTCTTTATCTGCAATGATCCAGCCTAAGACTCCCTGAAAATGCCGGGCATTAAGTATATCACAATGGTAATTCTTTTGACTGAAGCCTTATTTGATTCAGTGGAAAATGACTTCAGTGTATTGGATTTACAGTTCATTTAATGAGTGTTGTAGAGGTCAATACATTAGTGTAAACTTGGTTCAGGTAGTAATTTGGTTTCTAATGAGGTTCCCAAGCAGCATCCTACTATGAAAAGTAGGATAGTGCTCAGTGGGCATAGAATCAACTGTCTAGTCAGACATAAGAAATGCACCAGTTGTATACTACAATAATGCTATGATTGCTTGACTTCTTTAGGACTCAGTTTCCATTTCTGTAAGATGAACAGGTTAGACAAAGGCCCTTGAAGCTCTGAACTGTTTTGTATTTTCTCGGTCATCTTAAGAAATCTCCCATCTTTAGGACATGTGCTTTGTAATGGAGATGGATTTGCATGAGCCATTTGTGCTGTGATATGCACTCCATACCAAAACCATGGCTCCACAAAACCTTGTCTGACAATTGAGTTGTGTTTCTGAATGTCTTACAAGCAAGACAATGACCGCTCATTTTTCTGGACTATTTTCTTTAGGATGTTTATATAGAGGAAAGCTTGGCAATATAGAGATGGTGTCTATGGAACAAAGGGAAGGCATGCTTATTGCCTATTATAAATGATTCTATAAGCTCAAGTTCTCTAAGTTCAGGGTCCTTCTCCTGTAATGCAATCCACTTCATGTGCAGATGACATTTGGTCCTCTTCACATTGCCCTGTTGGAATTTGTACTCCGAAACCAATGCAAAAATGATGATGCTCTGGCCACTGCTATTGCTGTGAGTGATAAATTTTCTTTCATCTCTAATCTAGGAGTCTTGTGTTTTCTACTGGTATCCATGAAACTGTAGTAGGCCAACTTGCTAGTTTGAAAGCAGAGTAAAATCTCACACCCTTCAAGGTTCTTAACAACCCTAGTCCACAGTCACTTCCCTCTTTTCTTACCACTGTAGCACCTAGCCTCTGAACAATCCAACTCAAAACACACTAGTCTTTTGTTGAATTGTTTTACATGTTAATTTTATCTCCCAACTAGATCATAAGCATGCAAGAGAGGCACCATGCCAATATTTTTTCTGTCTACCCTGTAGCAGCTGGCACAAGCATGGGTACATAGTACGGGCTCAATATATATTTTTGATTTACTTTGGTTATATGCATACCAGCTGAGCTAAAATACTCCATGCTTTTTATCATTGAACTTGCCTTGGATGTCTTCTTATAGATGAAAACAATAGACTTACTCTCCTAGAAATAGAAAAGCTCTAATGAGAGAGGAAGAAACTGTTTTTCAGGCTTCTAGGATGCAAAGCATATACATTCCTTAATCTGTTGGACATCATTAACTAAGGGGCCAATTACAAAGCTATTCTGAGTCCCACATTTCCCAAGATATCAGGGCAGTTTGTTGTGCTGGGCTGCTAATAATTATCATGTTTTGGCGGCTGAAGAACTAGAATATAGCCTCTGTTTTTGTAGAAATCAATAGCCCCAGGAGGTTATCTACACCAGCCTACTGCCTACAGCATCAGTGGGAGCTTATTTGGCATTTGATACCAATTCCAGAAGAGGATATGAATCCCTGAGTGCATTTCCCAATGGCACACACTTGCTTCTTGTTTTCTTGTAAGTATCCTATTGTTAATGGCCCATTATACCAGAAACAAAAAGGTCTATATATGCATTTTCATTTGGTCTATCATTGTTTCCAATGGTCTGGATTATTTGATTAGTCTCAATCCAGTTTTCTTTGAGGGAATATGGAGACACAAGGGTTGTCTGTTTTTAGTGCTAAAACATTAAAACTTAGGGCTCTTTCTTATGGCTATAGCCTTGAAGATGCGCTCCTTAGCTCCATAACATTTTTTGTGTCCTTTTCTTTTCCTTTTCCTTTCTTTTACCTTTTCCTTTTCCTTTCCTTTCCTTTCTTGTTGTCAGAACTGCAACACACTCTCAATTCAGTCTTCCTGAGTGCAACTGATACTGTTTTACAGATGTGGCATGGTTATCATTTTCTAACTTTAGCTTTGCTAGTCTGGCATTTTCTAACTTTAGTTTTGTTAATTCAGGCTGTTCCTTCTCACTTAAAAATATTTCCTCTTATTTGAATTTGAGTATGCTGCCACCAAGTGGTTGCCAGTTCTTTGATTAACATGGTCTCATAATTCAAACTGCAGGCTGCACTGTTTCTACTGCTGTTGTTGGTGTATGTGTCAGGATTGGGATAGGGAATGCCTATGAATAGTTGAAGGTATCAGGTATTAGAGGGAGTTAGGGTCAGTCTTCATGAAACAGCAGGAAGATATTGAAAAATAAAAATGGCCTGTAACTTGAGGAGGGGAGAGGAAGGACAGTATCTGTCCAAAGAATGAGATCAGGAATAGAGGACTCGCGGAGTAGAGGGAACAGGGAAATAATAGGAAAAAGGGAAAATGACCCAGAGTTAAGAGAACTTGATCACTGAAACAATTTTCATCTTTTGTTTCTGTAGTGTTCTATGGTTCTTGTACTTACTGGGGACTACAAATAGCAAGATAGATGCTTTATCTTGAGCAGGATTCTGTCCTGTATATCTTTGTATGCCTCACAGTGTCTAGTGTAGTGCTGGGCACATAGTTGGTTCTTAATAAAGGTCTGAATGAATGACCCAAACCTTCAAGATGGAGGCAAGGGGTGCTGGCTTGAGGCACAGGAGCAGCCCCTAGTGAGCAAGGCTTGACAGTGTCTTGCCTCTATCAAGGTGATGACTTGCACAACTTTAGCTGGCTCCTATGATCAATCTTCCAAATTAGAACCTTCTCCAAATCTTCTCAGGAAGGTACTTACATGCCTCCTCCCTCCTCCACTACCTTCTCCACTCCTTTCTCTTCTCCCTCCTCCTCTCCTTCCTCTACTCCCTCCTTTTCTTTCTCCTCTTCCTCTTTCTCCCCTTCCAAGGCTCTTGATGTCTTCATACCTCTGAACAAGTCTGGGTGGTTGGAAAAAGATGACCTCTGGAAGCTTTTGATTGGAGGATGAGAGATCTATGGTTCTTTCAATTCATAAGATGTATAGGTCTTTCAAAAAATGCATATGAAAATTGGGGGTTGTTCTATGTAAGATGTTTGCTGAAATTAATACCCTAGACACAGTCTCCAGAAAGGGGTTTACTCCTGCATGGTAACATGCGTGCTATGTTATCTTTGGCCTTGGCTAGTATATGTTCACATAACTAGTTTTTCAAGATACACACTCCTGGATCTCAATCTTTACGCAGATATTATAATGCATGAATATCTGGTGAAAGTGTCCTGTGTGCACTTCCCCTAATGCAGAAATGAAATCCTTGAAGATGATAGTCATACTAAGCAAGTATGACCTTAGTCACTTGTTTACTTGCTTTAGTAAGACCTATTTGGCACCATAAACATCCACATATCTAACACAGAATTTCCCAGTCAGGGTTCCACATGGAGCAGTATAGCATAGTGGATAAGTGTGAGGGCTTGGGACTACTGACTGCTCAAATTTTACCTCTGTTGTTTGATGTGGGGAAAGTCACTCAATCTCTCTCTGTGCTTCGGTTTACTAACCTGTAAAAAAGGGTAATATAAATTACCTTACATTGATGTTATGAAGGTTAGGTTAAATGACAAAACACTTGTAGTGTGCTTAAACACAGTGCTTAGCATATAATAACTATACAATTATTGGTAGTTATTATATAAATTTCATCCTAGAACATAAACTTTGGGAAGTAATGGCCCTGGATAGTGTCTCTCTTACTATCATGTCCTTGCCCTCAGCTTCTGAGGCTTATGAAGATTCCCTGGGCACAGAGACTCAGGCTGTCTCCTAGCCCACAGAGTGTGGAACAAGTGGGAGCTTGTAAGCTAAGTAGGATGTCATTTTGAGTCACCACTGCTCTAATTTCTTTAGACATTTCTGAAGAACAATTGGATTCCCTTCAGTTTTAATTTCCCTACCTTCTCAGATAAATTTTCCAAATGTCCACTTCCCATTTCTTCGATCAAAGCCAGAGTTGAAGGAAGCTGGCCTTCAATCTCCAACCAGGCTGAGAGCACCATTTGAGCTCAAGAGCAAATTGTATTGGAAAAGAAGCAGAACCACTGACTGAAATGAATTGTCATTAAATGAGGCTTTAAATGAAACCACAAGGCAGAGACTTGTCCTAATTGGCAGTGGAGTTAATCGGGTAAGAGGCCAATTCCAGATGTCCCATTGCAGAACTTTTAAAACTCACTCCCTGCTTCTCTTACTTCTTGCCCAAAACTTGATCCCTGCTTCTCTTACTTCCTGCCCCTAACCACCTCTTTCTACCTTCACACTGCCTTTGAAAGATGATGATCATTGGGCAAAGATAGCACTGAGCTATTTAAATCTTTTTAAAATCTATAATCTATAAATTGAGTGCAGGAATAGAAAATGTCAGAACCATGATACAATTCAAAATGTTTCACGTGGTAGGGTGGATAATGGTACTCCAAATACGTACATGTTCTAATCCGTGGACTGTGAATATGTTACTTTACATGCAAAATAAACTTTGCCTATGCGAATAAGGTAAGAATCTTGATACAGAAGGATTATCCCAGATTATCCAGGTAGGCTCGATGTAATCACAAGGGTCCTAATGAGAGAGATGAGGAAAGAGTCAGAGGCAGAGGAGCAGATATGATGACAGAAGCAGAGATTGGAGTGATGATGTGGAAGGTGGAGGAAGGGGCCAAAAGCCGAGAAATACAGGCAGCCACTGGAAGCTGAAAGAGACAAGTAAATGGATTTTCCCTTCTGAGCCTCTAGAAGGAACTAGCCATGCCTGCACCACAACTTTAACCCAGTGAGACCCATTTCAGTCTACTGATCTCCAGAACCATAAGAGAATACATTTGTGTTGTTTTAAGCCAACTCTCTCCCAAATACTCCCAGATATGCTGCAGAGCCAGAAATTTCCCAGATTAGAAGTATTGCTTTGGATGATATCAATGAAGGACACAATTGTTTTTAACAATTGTGGAAGCTTTTTAAGCTTCCACTGAAATGCAAAGGGAAATGTGTTAGGCAACATTCAGCCTGTTATGCCTTTTTCTGACTGGCTAGCAGAGAGCACGGAAGAGGACCCAAGATGCAGGGATTTCTGGGCCTTGGGGCATGAAATTGATGGGTGGGATCTGTGTGGCTGCATCCAGCAAGTGATGCCTGGGATGAGAGGATGCCACAAGGGAGAGACCTGAAAACAAAATCCCATTTATCACACTTCTTGAGTTTTCACCCAGTGAAAATCTCAATGCTTTGGATGTGAGCATCACCTATGTCACTAATCCAGCTTCAAGCCTGTTCCGTAAAGCTCCTGGTGAGCTTAAAAAAAGAACTTTTTGCACTTGTCTAGACTTACAAAGTCTCTGACTTGAGACTGACTTCTCTTTGGTCTACCCTTGTAGTATTTGGTCTCCTTTTGGTATTCCAATATCCGCCAACTTCTACTGCCTATTTTGGACTCCTGGTCTTCTCTAACTTCAGCTCTTTGGGCTGCCTGCCAGGCACATTTCTCTTCTTTCTTACAGCCTTGAGTTTCCTCCTTCCAAGAATTCTTTGCCCTAATCTGTAAACCACTGCCACCTAGCCCCTGGCACCAAAGCCACCATTAGACCCTGATTAGGAGACCTCTCAGATTCTTTATGAGATGACCCTGAGAGAAAATTATCCTCCACACTGCACGCTTTCCAGGGTATTTTGGCCTTTATAATAAGAAAGAGCAGATTTACAGATGAAGGATCTTCATTCCCAAAATCTGCTCTCTGTGTCTGCAATGAACATACTCCATCACTTGCTTTTCCATACCTCTGATCTCACTCCCAGAGCACTGCAACAAAAGTCCAGAAAAGTGAGGGTCTTTGAACCCATTAGCAGCTCCACAAGCCCCATATCCACTTGTAGTTTGATGAAAATGAGAGGCATGGATCTGATCAGTTGGGCCTTTATAGATGCATGTCAGATCTACATGAGTAATATGATCTTTGAGCAACCCAGAAAGGAGAGATTTTCTGTTTCTTAAGTCCCTTGCCTCAGAGTCAATACAGTCAATACAGTCAATACCATCCAAGAAAGGATCTGTAGCCTAGGATATATAACAGATTCACTTATTATGATATCAGGATGCCTGAGGCAAATCCATCCAAATGTGAGTGCTGGCTTCTTAGGAACTGGATGGGTGAGCTCAGGTACTGTAAAGGAGCACCTATGACTTGTTTACCAGGTCTAAGTTGCACAATCACAAGAGCCCAGGAGGGTCAAATAATCCACATCAAATTCTCAAATAGCAAGACATGATATGTTCTTAATTCCCAGGCCATGTTTGTTATTAAATGATGTTCTAGCCCTTTGACAATACCTGCTATTAGAATCAGGGCTTGGGTGGTGGTGGAACAGGCCACAGTGGAATAGACAAGACCTGGGAATTCAGAAAGTTTTCCTTGGTCAGGAGAAGCCTGTGGCTGGGACAAGTATGATGTGGTTTGGATGTTTGTCACCTCAAAATCTCATTTTGAAATGTAATTTCCAATGTTGGAGGTGGGGCCTGATGGGAGGTGATTGAATCATGGGGGAAGCTCCCTCATGAACAGCTTAGCACCATCCACTTGGTGATAAGTGAGTTCTTGCTCAGTTAGTTTGCATGAGATCTGATTGTTTAAAAGAGTCTGGGACCTCCCCCTTTTCTCCCTTTCTCCTGCTCTCACCATGTGACATACCTTGCCTGCTCCTGCTTTACTTTCCACCATGATTGTAAGCTTCCTGAGGCCCTCACCAGAAGCCAAGCAGATGTTGATGCCATGCTTGTACAGCCTACAGAACTGTGAGCCAATTAAAACTCTTTTTTTTTTTTTTTTTATAAATTACCCAGTCTCAGGTATTCCTTTATAGTAACACAAAAATGGACTAACACAAAGATTTAATTCCCAGGTTTAATGATTTGGTTATTACAGGATTGAGTACATGGTGGTGTGACTCCAAAAGTAGGTTCAGAATCATATCAGACCTAAGAGGGATAAGAGCAGGTAAAATGTGAGAATAAGTATCCCTGGTGACAAACTGAACCAAGAACCTGGCTATTGGCCAAACAGGAGTGAGGCAGTTGACCAATGGCCATCTAAGTAGTTGGCAATTGCCAGAGTTCATTCAGATTAGCAGCTGGTGAATTATCAAGGAATGATGGAAGTGGGTATTAGGGATTCAGTTCCAGTTTCAGACTAGGAAACAGATTTTTTTTGTGTGTAGGAAATCTAGTCCCAGTACTAGGATACCAGGCAAGGAATTAAGACACTGGGGATGAAAGACATGGGAGGGCTCCAATTATGAAGGTATATATTTTCTGTGTCAGTAGAAAAATATGAGTCAGTGCTGCGTTGCTGAATTATTTTCTTCAAACTCTTCCTGATTAGTGGCCTCTTCCAGTCTATTATTCACAATATAGCCAGAGTGAGCTTTTTTTTTATTTTTTTATTTTTTATTATACTTTAAGTTCTAGGGTACATGTGCATAACGTGCAGGTTTGTTACATATGTATACTTGTGCCATGTTGGTGTTCAGAGTGAGCTTTTCGACACTCTAAGCTGATCGCATTGTTTTAATTGCTCTTAGGATGAAGACCAGATGCGTTATCAATCTCTAGAAGGTTCTGCATGGTTTGGCTCTTGCTTGCCTTTTTAGCCTCATCTCCCACCATTTCTCCTTTCACTCTTGGCACTCTAGCTGCACTGGTTTTCTGTGAAATCCTCAGGTCTCTACTGTCTCTCAGAGCTGTTGCACATTGTAATTCCTTCTGCTCAGAGTGTATGTTACCCCTTTTTTCATTCTTCCAGTCTCAATTTAAATGTCACAACATCAGGAAGGTCTTCTCTGATTTGTCTAAAGAAATGACTCCTTATTCTTTATAATGCTTCTACTGACCATCATCATTTGCACTTACAAGTCACATCCACTAACCTTGCCTACCATGACCAGCGAGCTCACCACCTCCTGTGCACCACTTTCATCAGTGTTACCTCTCCAATATCCTGATCATTTCACCACTATTCCCCACCGTCATGCATATCACCACACCCTCTAGCTCCATCCATCACCACCAACCTCATCCACCCCTTCTATAACCCATGCTCCCCTTTGGCCCATCTCTCTACCAGTCCCGATTAGCCACACTCAAAAGCCCCGCACATTACCATCAGCCACACCATCCTTTGCCCATCAAGCAGTTCCAAACACTAGCAGCCCTACCTCACCACCCCTCCTAATGAGCATGGGCCCTCCTGCTTACGGTTCAGACATCAGCCAGCTTCAGTAATGTCTTCTTTGACCATTCAGTCTGGATAAGGTTTCCTTGTTTTCACTTCTCATAGCCCCCTCCCTGCTCTTCTTCTTCATAGTTCTGATCACAATGCTAATCATGCAGTACTTTAGGTGGTTGTGCTTAGTGGTTCTCACCCTCACAGGTTTATGTCTATTTATTCATTGCTATTTTCCTTGTACCTAGACACACAATATATCTAAAAAAACTTTGCTGAATCTTGTTGTATCAAGTTACAGATTAAAAAGCCCAAGGCTCTAATCAGCTAAATAATGTACTCAGGGTTGCATATCTAATAAGTGCCAGAGGTGGGATTTAAACCCAGGTCTGGCTGACTATAAATCCTGTGGGTTCTTAACCATTATATCAATGGTTTTTGCCAGTCCAGCAGCATCAGTTCATTTGGGAACTCATTAGAAATGCAAATTCTCAGGTACTGCCTCAGACTTACTGAATCAGAAACCCTGCAGGTGAGGCCCAGCACTTCGTGTTTTAACAGGTCCTCCAGGTGATTCTGAGGCCCAATCAAGTGTGAGAACCACTGCTGTACATACATTTCCCATTATATGGTTTCCACTTGGTAAAAGATCCATGTTGTTCTCAGTCTATGCAAATAGCCCTAATGCTACCTAGTATGGGGCTCAGTATATGATAGGTCTTTAATAAGTATGTGTTGAATAAGTGAATTGAGCTCTTGGGTACATTAGGTTTTGAAAGACATGAGTAGGGTTTCTTTTTTTTTCATCAGAACCACAGAGGGACAGTGAAAATACCATAGAACGCCTAATATAAGGGACATGACACTTGCCTGGAGAAAAGTTTTCAAAATGAAATTATTTATTACCTTCTTTCAAACTCCTCCTTTCAGGTCGATCCTTTCTATGAAAAGATTGTCTCTGACCCCTATGTTTCATATTGATAGCCCTCTTATTTGGCTTCTTTGCAGCATTTAGTGTATCACTTAAGCTATGCTTGGATTATATGTGATGATGCATTTTTTGAGTGTCTCAGATATATAAATCATAGTCTCCATAATGAAACTATAATCTCTTTAGCACATGGACTGTGTCTTTTCTTTTGCTTCTTCTAGTTTCTACCATGGCCTTAATATATAGTAAGATGTTGGGATAATGTTTTAATAAATTATCCTGTGTGTGTTTGTGTGTCTGTGTGTGTGCTTATACCTAGCCCTTTCAATAGTCAGCAAATACATTCATCACCTAAGAGAAAGGCTGTTATAATAGAAAAGCAGAAGACAAAAAAAAAGTAAATTCATAGCCTTTGAATTTTAAAAGCCTATTTCGAATTTCAGGAACTGGAACTTTCAAGCTTCAAAGGCCCAAGTCCTAAAGAACCCAGAAGATGCACTTCATGACATACACACTAGATTTGAAAGGATACAGGATAAGTTAAAGCCTGTTTTCCTCTTCCCCAAACTAGATGAAGATTATATCAGATATGAGAAAAGTGAGAATTAGAACAAAAGAGTGAGTCCTTAGTGAGTCCTTTAACAGAGGTGCTGTAACATGATGTTGTGGACCAAGACCCAAATTGAAAAAATATTAATAATACAACCCTCAGTGGGGCATGTGAGTAGAGAAATCTGAGAGCAGATGAGACTGTTCCTTGCCTCTCCCCCATATAGAGGTTTTTGAACAGTTCCCCTGAACCTAGCCTGACACCAGAGCAGTAGTGTTGACTGCACGTATTATATGTCAGAAGACAGGCCTTGAGACCACCTCACAATTCCCTAGACTCTGGGGAGGTATTGGAAAAACTGAGTGTTTTCTAAATACCCACAAGGACATCTTGAGACCTGAGAGAACTTAATCTCAAGGTTAAGGAAGCACAGCAGTGATCTGAGCATCTGTAACTGATGCCTGGGTGAAATTTGAATATCCCTAGAACACATGCGGAGAGAAAACCAAGGCCACACATGACAATGCACCTCTCAGTGGATTCCAGGGTGAACAACAGCAGGCAACTGAAGATCAAACACTTTCTGCTTGTCTTAGCCACAGTCCCAGAGATTGTGGGGAGTGCTTGACTGGAGTTAAGGTTTATACTATTTGGAGGAATGGGGGCTCAAAATAGATTGAGATATTAGAAAAAGCATTCTTGTGTATCTAAATTTGTGAGTTGACATTTCTTTTTCTTCTTGTTTTTTTCTTTTTTTTTTTTTTTTGAGATGGAGTCTTGCTGTGTTACCCAGGCTGAAGTGCAATGGCGTGGTCTCGGCTCACTGCAACCTCTGCTCCCGGTTCAAGCGATTCTCCTGCCTCAGCCCCCTGAGTAGCTGGGATTACAGGTGCATGCCACCATGCCTGGCTAATTTTTATATTTTTAGTAGAGACTGGGTTTTACCATGTTGGTCAGGCTGGTTTTGAACTCCTGACCTCGTGATCTACCTGCCTTGGCCTCCCAAAGTGCTGGGATTACAGATGTGAGCCACTGTGCCTGGCTGACATTTCTATCAGTTCTACCAAGGCACACTATATTTGGTCAATTGGATTGAATTGATGTACAAGATCCTTTTTCCTGAGGACAACATTGAGGGGAAAAGTGAATCAGAAAACAAAGCTGATCAGGTGTGGTGGCTTCCGCCTGTAATCCCACCACTTTGAGAGGCCAAGGCAAGAAGATCGCTTGAGCATAAGAGTTTGAGACCAGCCTTGGCAGCACAGTGAGAACTTGTCTCTACAAAAAATAAACAAAATTAGCTGGATGTGGTGGCACACACTTGTAGTCCCAGCTATTTGGGAGTCTGAGGCGGGAGAGGATCTCTTGAGCCTGGGAGGTTGAGGGGCAATGAGCTGAGATCATACCACTACCACTACCACTGCACTCCAGCCTGGGCAACAGAGCAAGGCCCTGTCTCAAAAACAAACAAAAAGCTCCTGCTGGGGAATTGGGTAAATCATTGAAGTGCTCCTGAGCTGTCTTCGCCTCCGTATGCATTTAACCCAACACTTCTCAACTTTTCTAGTGCTTGGTAGTGACAGTGGTGTTCCAAATACTGTGATATACCTAGTTAGGCAAAGTAGAGTCTAGCTATAGCCACTCAACTACTTACTAAGGTGGGAGAGTTAACTCAGGCATTTCAGAGTCTTCATACATATTCAGAGATTGAAACAAGAAGAAGTTTTAAAATAACTCTCAGACTCCCAACTGTACACGTATTTACGAATGTATGACTTGATCATTGATTTTTAGCAGATAAACAGAACCAGACAAGTTTATATTTTTAACTAAGTTATAGCGTGAGTATTGCATTTGGAAGGACCATATTATTTATTAAACTGTGTGAGGCTGCTGTGATTATGCTATAGATAGGCAGAGGTCTCCAGAATCAATTGGGGTTGCTGAATCACATTCAACGAATGTCCTTGCATCTCAATTGAAGAAGCTTGCTATTGAGGGACTCCCCTGGAGTAATCAATTAAAAGCAGTAGCATTAAGCAGCTAATGGTGCTGGGAAATCAATACTGGTATGGGGAAGAAACAATTACCTGCAATGATTTCTATGCAAATTCTGATTCTTGTACCTAATGACATTAGGATTCACTAATGACACATAACTCAAGGAATTGCTTCTTTCTCAGTTAAGCATGAAGCACATTTTTGCCCCTACAACCTTGGTGGCCACTTGGGCAGCTTACTTCTGTTTCTGGGAACCAATAGATTAAGGTAAGACAGCCAAACTTTCTATGGGTCCCTCTTGTGGGAGAGGAGGTCTGATAGAAATACTGACTTTCTGAAGATTGGAATGGGTTCTTGAAAGTGCGAGGACCATTCATTCTTTCATTCAGTGAGCATTTGTCTGCCCTGGCCCTGTACCTTTAACTGCTCCATCCCCACTCATGACGAAGGTAGTCCTATCAAAGATACCTATAGCTCAGCCCAAACTGCTTTGAGACTCTACTTCCTCCCAGAGTAGATTCTACTACTTTCTCCCAATATTAAATCTTGTAGTTGGCATGCATTTTACCCCAAAATATAGAGGGAAATAAATATTTCTTTTATTCTCTAAATATCAATCTGCTCAGAGACCATACCTTCCACCCAGATTTCATAGAACATTTAATGCCAGTCATTGTTGAGGCCTCCATGTGCATGTTAAGTACTAAGCATCTTGGACCATCACAGGGAATCCTCAGGTCTTCAGTTTTCACACTGGTCATCACTGACATACTCATTGTCCAAACCTGTATGATCTCTTCCAGGCTAGCAGCTCTGCTGCTTCTGGACCAAACTGAGGCACAGAGGATTCTGTCCAGGCTGGGAGTCCTGAACTGGTTGGGGTCTAGTCTTGGATATCACATTGCCATTTTTCTCCGATGTCCTGTCACCTCCCTGGGCACTGTCGAGGAACAGGGTGTCTATATACTCTACTTGTAGAATCTGTAAAACTCCAGTAACCCTGTCTGTTTTGAGAATACTGTCTTGAAGCTCTAGGTACTTCAATATCTCTGTTTTCCAAACCTCAGAGTCACTTCCATTGTAGAACAGTAATTTAGCTTTGTTTCCTCTTGCCTTGGCTTTAGAACTCAGCATCCTCTTAACTTTGATCTGGAGCAGTTGAATCTTTGGGTCACATTGCACCAGGTAGGCTGTGTGCATGTACACATGTATATGTGTGTGTCATGGGGAGGGGTGCTCATTCTTTCTGAATTTTCCCTTTCTCATCCTCCCTTCTCCTCCACCCCCTATACCTAGCAAACTTATAACTATACTTCAAGTCTCAGCTTATATGTAGTTCTTTCAGATTAGTTTTTCTTGCTCCTCTACTCTAAATAGTCCCTTTTATACACATGTATAGTACCCTGTAGCTATTCTATGTAGCGCTTGCCATAATGGTATTGAGTTATTAGGGTGATTGTTAATGTTTGTTTTTTTCCCATGGGTTTGTAAACTCCATGAGAATAAGGACTGTTCTTTTCTGTTCATTGTTATGTCCCTATCCCTTCATAAAATATCTGACATTTAGATGTCGTAAACAAATGTTGAATAAATGAAGTGATATCTTTCCATACTTGAGAAGTAACAACAGAGAAATGATTTTCTAATTTTTCATTCTTTAAATTTATATGGTGTTGATAGCTTGTACAATGAAAATAGATAGTGCATGCACTATCATAGCAAAAGAGTTGGCATAAAGTTGTTTATACTATCTTCCTCTTATCTTTTTAACACATAATATCTGTAGTGATGCCTCCTTTTTAATTCCTGATATTTCATTCCTCACGTTGGTAATTTGAGCCCTCTCTCAGTCTTTATTGAAATACAGTAATTATATTCATCTAAAACTTCATTAAGATAAAAGGTAAATTAGAGTGGGAGAAAATATTTATAATATACATAACTTGCAAAGGACTTGTGTCCAGAATATATATAAATAACTCCCATGGATAAATAAAAAATGACAGATAACCTAACTGAAAATTAAGGACTTGATCAGGTATTTCACCAAATAGTATACTGACTTGTTTAGCAAGCATCATTAGTCATCGGGGAAATGCAAATTAAAACCACAATGAGTTACCACTACACATTTATCAGGATAGTTATCATTAAAAAGACCAACAACAGCAAGTATTGTCAAAGAGTGGAGCTAGTGGAACTCTCATATGCTGTTGACTGGAGTGTAAATTTGTACAATGACTTTGGAAAACTGGCAGTATCAATTAAAGTTGAATATATGTGTACCCAATGACCTAATAAATCCATTACTATGCATATACCCAACAGAAATACACACATTTGCACCAAAAGACATGTGCAAAATGTTCACAGCAGTATTATTTGTAATGGCACAAAACTAAAAATAATCTAAATGTTCATCAACATTAGAATGGATAAATTGTGGTATATTCATACAATGGAATATCACACAGCAATTAATAAGAGAAAAATACTATAACACCAAGCACAATGGATGAATCTCACACATACAAGATTGAATAAGAAGCCAGAGATAAAAGAGAATACATTTATATCAAGTTCAAGCACAGGCAAAATTAATCTATGGTGATAGAAATTAGAATAATGGTGGAAGACCGAGAGAAACACGAGAGAGACTTTTGGGATGCTGATAATGCTCTGAGTCTTGATCTAGGTGATGGTAACATGGGTGTGCTTACTTTATACAAATTAATCTGTATAATTAAGATTTATATTTTTTCTATATTTCAATAAAAGCTTTTAACAATAGATAGAATAAATACATTAAAAGAGAGAGTGACACTGGATGAATTTTAATGTTCCTTCTAGCTCTAACATGCTATGAATTTGTGTTTGAAAATGTTTTGAAAATAATAAAATCCTTGACAAGTATAAAGTCTTTTATGATTATCAGTGGTAGTTGACCCTGAATTCCTCATGATTTCCTGATCAAGTCGTGAGAAATAATTTGCTTAAAGTTTTATATATTTGTTTCCCATATGAAAATGTAAGTTACCTACCTTTCTGGCTCTTGTTCACTTCCTAGTTTCTTTGGAATTTTTTGGTGAAGACATTCAATGAACCACCAGAGGCAAATACCATGGAGAGTAATCCTGACTACTTGTATAGTTTGAGTTGGCAAGAATGATGGCAAAGCCTCTGAATGCAAAATGCAAGGTTTAAGGAGACTGCTTCATGGTTCCTTTGAGTCATCTGTGGCTTTGGGTTCCCCAGACTATGTTTTCTACTTCAATGCATAATGCAGCAGTGGAAATAATAATGATTTTCCTGATCACTTGACCTCCGTTAGGAGTCAATTTTAATGTTAGGGAAAGTGATGCAATAAAAGACAAATAAAATGCATTTAGCATTCATTTCCAAATGTAGTCATTCAAATAGCATCACCTCTATCATTGCCATCAGTTTGTTTTTTCCTTAGCCCTACCAGTAAAACTCCGTTAATGAATCTACACAGTTGAAAAAGTGGTAGACTTACTCTGAAAGATGAGGCTTTGGCTTTACTGAAGCCATTGAACACACTATTCATTTTTTTTCTTGGAAGCTTTTCTCTCTTTCAGATATTTATTAAGAGCTCAACTTTCCTGGTGTCTAAATCAAAGTATCGTTTAAAGGTATATCGCCTCCCTAAATTCTTAGCCTGGGAAAAAATATCAGAAAATTATTTAAATTCAGTTAGTGAAGTATTTTAAATGCTCATCTTACACTTTTGAGTGAAGTGTAATTTACATTTCATAAAAGTAGAAGCCGAGCAGCAAGCTGTAATTATCATATAATTAAATGTCTACTATGAAGAGAATGAAAACGTGGGCTCCTTTGTGCCTTTCGTGACTGGGTTATGCAATAGCAAATTAAATTACAGCTCTTTATCTCAGGAAGGCTCCAAGGGACCTACTGAGGGTTTTTAAAAGATACCCTTGAGTTGCCAATATAGTTTCAGCTGAAACCTGAAGCAATCACTTCACTGTCCAAGCAGACCACATGGAAATGGATTCTGTAGCTTTGGTTTTAGAATGGAAACCAAAGTGTCTACTCCTCTCAGTAACTTAGAAAACCCCTTTATCCCTAGGTTAATATTTGTGAATGGGAAACACTAACATGATAATTGGTAATTAATTATTACTGTGGATGAGCTTTATTTATTTAAATTCACAAAGCAGTTGGCTTTAGGGATAATAATCAAATACTAAATGCATTTTTAATTAGTTGAAATACTCCTAATCTGATCTTATTTAATAGTCACTTAAAATATGCATTGCATACTTGCTAAATTCCAGATGCTATGGGGGCATCAAAGGGTCAAAAAAGACATGTTATCTGCTCTGAAGGTGATTACAGTCAGGAAGGTGATAGAAGCTATGCATACAAAAAATACAATATAAGGCAAAATTAGATAGTTATCAGAGAATCTAAGGTGGAGGAGCTCAGAGGAAGGAGCAATCATTTCTATTTTTGGCTAAGTAGAGCAGGTAAGGTTTCAAGAAAATAATATTTCATTTGGTGGATAAGGAATAGATTTATTATAGGAGGAGGGATTGAGGAGCCCATGATCAATTATACAGATGGGAAACCAGCACAGGGTCTTCAGGGAATGAAGTAGAGTAGTTTGTTCCCTTATTCAACAGTCACTGGCAATTTATTTAAATTTGTGAATACAATTGTTAAGTTTTGCAGACTTTCTTCTCAGTCAAAAGCTATAATATGATATTCTTGATATTGTGTGGAGCATTAGATTCATGTAGGGGTCTAGTGAGAGATATGGATGATGTATTGTTTAATTCCTGCATTGCCATGAAAATACCTGAGATGGGGTAATTTATAAAGAGAAGAGGTTTAATTGGCTCACAGTTCTGCAGGCTGTGCAGGAAGCATGGCAGCATTTGCTCGACTTCTGGAAAGATCAGGAAACTTACAATAATGGCAGAAAGTGAAGGGGGAAGCAGGCACTTTTTATGTAGCAAGAGCAAGAGGAAGAGAGCAAGAAGGGGGAGATGTCACACACTTTTAAACAACCAGATCTCATGAGAACTCCATCATGAGAACAGCACTAGGGAGATAGTGTGAAATGGGTAGCAACTACTCCCATGATTCAATCACCTCCCACCAGACCCCACCTCCAGCATTGGGGATCACATTTCGGCACGAGATTTGGGTGGGGACACAGATCCACACCATATCAGATGACAGTGGAAGTTGCAGCTGGATTGCAAAGACAATTGGGCACCAGTCCAATGAAGATAGATTTTACTTAGAGAATCATTTATTTAAAAATTATTGATGGACTATTGTCTACCCAGCATGTGTAATACAGTCATGAACATCTTTCCTGCCCATAGGGAAATGAGTTTAGTGCAGGAGATGGTTGAGAGATGTGAGGGCCCCTCTCTTACAGGATGTGAGGTATTAGGAAAGGCACACCTTCTGGAGATGGAAATGTCTAAGTTGAAACATAAAGGACAGCATAGGCTTTTCTGAAATGAAGATGATAAGAAGATATTTCAAGCAGAGAGAACATGTCAAATCACTGAGGTGTAGAGAACCAGAGAGTTCCTGGTCTTGCTGGGCTTGAACCTAGGGTGTGAACTGAGTTGTAGAGAGTCAATGCTATAGGGGTCAAAAAGGGATCTGATAGTGAAATACCCTATAGAGGCTATTGCAATGATTCAGGTAGAAACGACAAGACCTTGAGTGAAAAATATAGTAGTAGGGAAGAAGAAGGCATACATTTGAGAGATATTTAGGGGGTAGAATTTACACAATTTGCTAATCAATTGCATGTAAGTGATGAGGTGGTTAATGGAAAGTGAGTGTGAATCTCAGGACTGAACTTTGGTGTCAGGAAGTGCCATTCATTGAGAGGGGAAACACAGAAGGATAAGACTTGATGGGGAAGTCCTGAGCTCAGTTTTACCTATGTTGAGTGTGAGGTGCCTGTCAGATATCCAAATGATGATTGGATATATTATTTGGGGTACAGGAATGTAGTTTGTGCTACTGGTATAGTCTTGGAAGTCATCAGTATTAGGAGTTAAAAATTTGAATGTCTACAGGATCCAGACAGGTGACATAAATGAATAATTCTGTTTGGGGCAGATATGGGCCTAAGACAAAAGGAAGAGATGAGCACAAGCCCTCCCTACAGACATTCAAGTTAGAAATAAATGTTGGAGGTAGCACCAGGAAAAAGAAAAAAAAATCTTGTAAGCCAGCCAAACAAAACCCAGCTGCAGGCCATATGAATCTTCAAGCAGCCAGTTTTCCATCCTTGAGACGTATGTATTCATATAGAGTAGATGTAGCTTTTATGCAGGGGGAATATATAGAGTATAGAAAAAGGACAAGGACAAAGGTCCCTAGGAGTAACACAAAAAACAAGCAGATACTCCGCTCCAGTTTGGGGAGGGAGAAGAATGACAGAAGGGAGAGAGAAGAAAAAGGAGAGGGAGATGGAAAGAAAAACAGAGTATGGTGTCCAGGAAGCAAGAGGAGAAGAAAACTTTCAGGCGGGGAATGGTTAACTGTGTTGAATGCTACAGACTTAGATTAAGATTGTGAACTTTCTATAGGAATTTGTACCATGGAGAGATTGCTAGCTTGAAATGAAACCATTTCAATGGTGTAGTGGGGGGGCTAAAGCCAAACTGTAGTGGGCTGAGGATTTAATGGAGGAGAAGTGGAGACTGTGAGTATAGAAAAGTCTTTCAAGAAATTTGGTTGTGAATGTGAGGTGAGCAGCTGGGTGGCAGCTGGCTATTTATCTATGCATATACACTGGGAGAGACATGAGCATACTTGTATTCTAAAGAGAAAGGATGAAGTTGAAGATGTAAGAATGAGAAGGATCTGTTCAAGAGTTGAGGTCCCTGGAAAGGTGGAAATAGAAGAGATCCAGAGAATAGGTGGAAGGATTAGCCTTGAGATAGAAGAAATGGCACCTTTTCTATGGAAATTGAAGATAATTTCATTTAACAAGGATTTATGGAGCCTCTGTACCCTGCCAGATACTGTTCTAGGTACTGAAGATGTAGCGGTTTGAAAAACCAGGACAAAAATCCCTGTCTGGATGGAACTTACATTCCAGAAAGAATGAATTATGTACAAGAGCAAATACATAAAAGCAGGGATGAAACATTGGAAATGTAGTTGAAACATTCTTATTTGACCTCAATTTTCTCTGTGACTGAAGGAAGAGATCTTATGGTACTGGACATAAAATACACTGAGTTGGGGTTTATGTGAAAGAGGGGCCTAGAAACAGAAAAAGAAACTTCTGAGCAGCAACTAGATTCCTACTTGTCTTGCAGTAGAGAAGGGATGCACAAACATTTTCTGTAAAGGACTGGATAGAATAATATTGTCTATATCTACAAAAGTCTTGCTGGGATGTTAATAGAAATTACATTAAATCTGTTTACCAACTTGGGGAGAATTCACATCCTTACTGTGCTGAGTTCCCAATCCAGAACATGTTATGTATCTCCATTTATTTAGATTATTTTTTATTTCTTTCATTAGCATTATGTAGTTTTCAATGTATAAGTTCCGCATGTGTTTTGTTAGATTTGCACTTAAGTATTGGATTTTAAAAGGAATTTAAATGGTACTGTATTTTGAACTTCAGTGCCCACATTTCATTACTGTTATATAGAAATACAATTAATTTTTGTATCATTATCTTCTGTCCTCCAACCTTGCTGAATTCATTTACTAGTTTTGGAGGTTTTATAGATTCCTTTGGATATTCTATGTAGGCATCTTCAAACCTGGGTAGTTTTATTTATTCTCCATCTGTATGCCTTTTATGTTCTTTACTTTCTTTATTGAACTGGCTAGATCTTCTAACATTATGTTGAGTAAGAGTGGTGAAATTGACATCCTTGCCTTGTTCTTGATCTTAGGGGGAAACTATCCAGTCTTTCATCATGAAGTATGATGTTAACTTTAGGCTTTATGTAGATGTTCTATATCAAGTTGAGAAAGTTCCTCTCTATATTTTTCTCAGAATGTTTATAGTGAATTGGTATTAATTTTTTCAAACACTTTTCCTGCATTGATCAATATGTTCATATATTTCTTCTTTAATCTTTTAATATGGTAAATTACATTAATTGATTTTTGTAATATTGTACCAGCTTTGCATCTGTCTTTATCCATTGTTTGTTGCTATAATAGAATACTATCGGCTAGGTAATTTACAAAGAAAAGAGATTTATTTCACTTATGGTTCTGGAGGCTGGCAAGTCGAAGAGCATGGTGTTGGCATCTGGTGAGGGTAATCTCGTGGTGGAAGATGTCACATGATGAGGAAGCACACAGGAAAGACAGAGAGAAAAGATGGGGGATAAATTTATTTTTTTAACCAGGAGCCTGTTCCTATGATAACTAACCCACTCCTGTGATAACAGCATTAATCCATGACCTTTTAAAGACCCCACCTCTTAATGTTGTTACAGTGGCAATTAGGTTTCCAATACATGAACTTATAGGGGACACATTGAAACCGTAGTATTCTCTCTTGGCCCTCCAAATTCATATTCTTCTCACAAGTAAAGTACATTCATTTTATCCCAATAGTCCCAAAAGTCTTAACTTATTTTCAGCATCAACTCAAATGTCCTGATATATAATAATGTTTTGTTATCCTAAATGTCTCAAAATAGAGTTGCTTACAAAAAGTGACTCAGCCCACAGTGAAATTGCTAACCCCTCAAAGTGATAAACATATATATATATAATGAACTGAGGTGATAACACTTACTGTGACCAGGTGCACTCCAGACCTGACAAGAAAGTGAGGCTGAGATAATGACCATGGATACTCCTGTGGAGGGCCATAAAAAACAAAGAAACTGACCATGACTAAGATGCCTAAAGAAACTCTGCCCATGAGAACTCCAAGGCCTCTTGGTAATGGCTGCTGAAAACTCTGCCTTAGAAGAGCAGAGACTTCCCCCACTGGTCAGCATTTTGAAGGAGATCCAGAGCTGCCCAGTTTGTCTGTCAGTGTGCTGGTCTTCTGAATTACTCGCCATGGTTTGTTCTCCCTCTTTCTTATTACTGCCTTTATGTCTGAAATATATTTGCATGATTATTGGTGTGTGAAAGCCTCACAATAAACCATAAATTTGAAAACATTTAATTGGCCACTGAGCCTCTTTGAAACCGTTCCCTATTTTTTGGATTTAGCACAGCTAGGCTGACTCAAACCTGACACAAAAAATCAAAAGTCCAAAGTCTTATCTGAATCAGATATGGGTGAGACTCAAGGTATGATTCATCCTGAGGCAAATTCCTTCCAGCTATGAACCTGTGAAATCAGAGCAAGTTGTCTACTTCCAGAAGATAATGTGGGACAGGTATAGGATAGACATTTTGATTCCAAAAGGGAGAAATAGGCAAAAAAAAAAAAAAAAAAAAAGTAGCAAGCCCTAAGTAAGTCCAAAACCCAACAGGGAAACATTAAGTCCTAAACCTGGATAATGACCTGCTTTGACTCCATGTATCACTTCCTGGATACACTGAGGTGGGAGTTGGGACCCGAAGGCCTCAGGCAATACAGCCCCTATGGCTTTTCAGGACTCAGTCTCTTCAGCAGCTCTCATTGGTAGAAGTTTCATGTCTGCAGTTTTCCCAGGCTGGCATTGCATGTTTGGACCTCTATAGTGCTGAAGTCTTAAGGGAAGCCTTACCCCTGCAGCTCCACTAAGCACTGCCTTAGTGGGGAAGTTCTCTATGGTGGCTCTGCCTTTGTAGTCGGTTTCTGCCTGGGCTTTCAGGCATTTTGTGGCATCCTTTGTAATCTAGGTGGAGGAAGCCATTCTTCCACAGCTCTTGCATTCTGTGTATCTGTAGAATTAACACCATGTGGTTAATTAACACCATGTGGTCATAAGCTGCCAAGGCTTATGACTTAGACCTTTTGGAGCAGCAGGTCAAGCCATACCTGGACCCATTGAATCATGAGTGCAGCAGCTGAGGAGTGCTGCACCAGAATGCAGGGAGCAGAGTCCTGAGGAGGCTCTGGGCAGTGAGCCCATGGAAGACACCCAGGACCTGTCCCCTGAAATCATTCTGTCCTCCTATAGCTCTGGGCCTGTGATGGGAGGGGCAGCCTCAAAAACCTTTCAAATTCCTTCGGGGTCTTTTTCTCCCATTGTTTCCATGAATAGCACCTGGTTCTGTTCTATCACTACTAATCTCTTTAGTAAATGATTGCTTGGTCACAATCTTAGTTATACTCTTAGCACTATTTTTTTTTTTTTAGACAGGGTCTTGCTCTGTCACCCAGGCTGGAGTGCAGTGGTGCAATCTTGGCTCACTGCAACCTCTGCCTCTCAGGCTTAAGCAATCCTCCCACGTCAGCCTCTTGAGTAGCTGGGACCACAGGTGCAGGCCACCATGCCTGGCGAATTTTTTGTGGAGACAGGGTTTTGCTGTGTTGCCCATGCTGGTCTCATACTCCTGAGCTCAAGAAATCCACCTGCCTTAGCCTCCCAAAGTGCTAGGATAACAGATGTGGGCCACTACACCTGGCCTATTCTTCATATTCCAGAGTATGCTTTTTCAGTCTTTACATGGCCAGCCTGTGAGTTTTCCTTATCTTTCTGTTTGGCTTATCTTTTTAAGTATAAATTTCATCTTTAAGTCATTCTTTGGCTTTCGCATCTCACTGTATGTGGCTAAAAGTAGCCATGCAGCAGTCTGAATACATTGCTGCTTAGATATTTCTTCCATTAGATATCCTAGTTCATTGCTCTTAAGTTCTGCATTTCATGAAGTCCTAGGACACAGACACAATTCAGCCAGGGTCTTTGCTACTTTACAACAAGAAAGGCTTTTTCTTCAGTTTCCAATATTTTGTTTCTCAAACCAGTCTGTGACCTCATCAGAATGGCCTTTGTTGTCTATATTTCTATCAGCATTCTAGTCATGACCACTTAAATAATGTCTAAGAAGATTTAGACTTCCTCTGTAGCTCTCCCCTTAGGAGCCCTCACCAGAAACTTAATGCTCTGTTCATGCCAATTTAGACATTTTCTAGCCTGCTGCTCCAAATTCTTCTAGCCTCTAACCATTATTCAGTTCCAAAGCTGCTTCCACATTTTCAGGCATTTTTGATAGCATTGGCTCCATTACTTGGTACCAGTTTTCTGTCTTAATTTATTTTCTGCTGCTATAACAGAATACTTTAGACTGAGTAATTTATAAAAAAGAAAAAGAAATTTATTTGGCTTACAATTCTGGAGGCTGAGAAGAACATGGTGTGCCATCCGGTGAGGGTCAGTCCATGGTGGAAGAGTGGAAGGCAGAATTGAGCATGCAAGACAGAGAGAAAATAGGAGCTAAACTTGTCCATTTATTATGAACCTACTTCTGTATAACTATCTCATTGTCATAATGACATTAATGCATTCATGAGAGTGAAGCCCTCATGACTTACTCACCTCTTTTGTGCCTCACTTCCCAATACCATCACAGTGGCAATTAAATTTCAACATGAATTTTGATGGGGACATTCAAACCACATCAGCATCCATGGTATAAACCCTACTTGAGCATGTTGTTTAATTACTTTTATGTGTTGCTGAATTGTTTTTTTCTAGTACTTTGTTAGGGATTTTTGCATCTATATTCATGAGGGATATTGTTTGGTACATTTCTGTACTGTCTTTGTCTGATTTTCTTATCAGGATAATATTAGCTTTAAAAAAGGAATTGAGAAGTGTTCCCTCCTATTGTCTGGAAGGTATTGTGTGGACTTAGAGTTAATTCTTCTTTAAATATTTGATATAATTCTCCCATGAAACAATCTGGACCTGAAGATTTCTTTTTGTGAAGTTTTAGAATTATGAATTTAATTTTGTTATAATGCCATTGAAATGATATATTTTATATTGGGTGAGGTTGTGGTAGTATATTTTTTTGAGAAATTGGTTCGTATCATGTATGTTGTCAAATTTATGTATGTAGAGATGTTTGGACTATTCCCTTTTTACCCTTTTGATGTCTGCAGGGTCCACAGTGATAATCTCATTTTATTCCTTATATTGATAATTCGTCTTTTTTTTTTTTTTTTTTTTTTTTTTGAGACAAGGTCTCACTTCAACGCCCAGGCTGGAGTGCAGTGATGCAATCGTGGCTCATTGCAGTCTCAACTTCCCAGGCTCAAGCAATCCTCCCACATCAGCCTCCCATGTTGCTGGGGATACAAGTGTGTGCCACCATACCTGGTTAATTATTTTTTGTACTTACTGTGGAGACAGGGTTTTGCCATGTTCAAGTGGCTGTCAAACTCCTGGGCTCAAGTGATCCACCTGCCCAGGCCTCCCAAAATGCTGAGATTACAGGCATGAGCCACTGTGCCTGTTAGATAATTTGTGTCTTCTTTTTTTACCTTGTGAGTTTTTCTAGAGATGTGTCAACTCTATTGATCTTTTAAAAGAACTAGGTCTTTTTTTCAATGACTTTATTGTTTCTCTGTTTTCAACTTCATTGACTTCTCTTTTTAAAATTTTTAAAAATTTTGTGGGTATCTTTATGTAGTAGGTGTATGTATTTATGGGTTACATGAGATATTTGATATAGGCATGCAATGTGTAATAATTACAACAGAATAAATGGGGTATTCATTCCCTCAAGCACTTATCATTTTTGTTACAAACAATTTAATTATACTTTTAGTTATTTAAAATGTGCAGTTAAGTTACTTTGACTATATTCACCCTATTCTGCTAGCAAATACTAGGTCTTATTCGTTCTATTTTTTTGTACCACTAACCATCTCCACTTCTGCCCCACATCCCCGTTACCCTTCCTAGCCTTTGGTAGCCATCCTTTTACTTTCTATCTTGACGACTTCAATTGTTCTAATTTTCAATCCCACAAATAAGTGAGAACATGTGATATTTGTCTTTCTGTGCCTGGCTTATTTCACTTAACATAATACCTCTAGTTTCATCCATGTTGTTGAAAATGACAGGATCTCATTCTTTTTTATGGCGGAATAGTACTCCATTGTGTATATGTACCATATTTTCCTTATTTCTCTGTTGATGGACACTTAAGTTGCTTCAAAATCTTGGCCATTGAGAATAGTGCTGCAATAAACATGAGAGTACAGATATCTCTTTGATATACTAATTTCCTCGCTTTTGGGTGTATACCCAGCAGTGGGATTGCTGGCTCATATGGTAGCTCTATTTTTAGTTTTCTGAGGAACCTCCATACTGTTCTCCATGGTGGTTGAACTAATTTATATTCCTACTAGCAGTGTATGGGTGTTCCCTTTTCTCCGTATCCTCACCAGCATTTGTTATTGCCTGTCTTTTGGATAAAAGCCATTTTAATGTGGGTGAGATGATATCTCCTTGGAGTTTTATTTTTTTATTATTATACTTCTAGGGTACATGCGCACAATGTGCAGGTTTGTTACATATGTATACATTGCCATATTGGTGTGTTGCACCCATTAACTTGTCATTTACATTAGATATATCTCCTAATGCTATCCCTCATCCCTCCCTTCACCCCATGACAGGTCCTGGTGTGTGATGTTCCCCTTCCTGTGTCCAGGTGTTCTCATTGTTCAATTCCCACCTATGAGTGAGAACATGTGGTGTCTGGTTTTTTGTCCTTGCTGAGAATTTTGTTTGCTGAGAATTTTTTGTTTGCTGAGAATGATGGTTTCCAGTTTCATCCATGTTCCTACAAAGGACATGAACCCATCCTTTTTTATGACTGCATAGTATTCCATGGTGTATATGTGCCACATTTTCTTAATCCATTCTATCATTGAGGACATTTGGGTTGATTCCAAGTCTTTGCTATTGTGTATAGTGCCACAATAAACATACGTGTGCATGTGTCTTTATAGCAGCATGATTTATAATCCTTTGAGTATATCCCCAGTAATGGGATGGCTGGGTCAAATGGTATTTCTAGTTCTAGATCCTTGAGGAATCACCACACTGTCTTCCACAATGGTTGAACTAGCTTACAGTCCCACCAATAGTGTAAAAGCGTTCCTATTTCTCCACATCCTCTCCAGCACCTGTTGTTTCCTGACTTTTTAATGATCACCATTCTAACTGGTGTGAGATGGTATCTCATTGTGGTTTTGATTTGCATTTCTCTGATGGCCAGTGATGATGAGCATTTTTTCATGTGCTTATCATGTTGGCTGTAGGAATGTCTTCTTGGGGAGTTATACCTGATATAAATGATGAATTGATGGGTGCTGACGAGTTGATGGGTGCAGCACACCAACATGGCACAGATATACATATGTAACAAACCTGCATGTTATGCACATGTACCCTAGAACTTAAAGTATAATAAAAAAAAAAGTGTCTGTTCATATCCTTTGCCCACTTTTTGATGGGGGTTGTTTGATTTTTTCTTGTAAATTTGTTTAAGCTCTTTGTAGATTCTGGATATTAGTCCTTTGTCAGATGGGTAGATTGCAAAAACTTTCTCCCACTGTGTAGGTTGCCTGTTCACTCTGATGGTAGTTTCCTTTGCTGTGCAGAATCTCTTTAGTTTAATTAGATCCCATTTGTCAATTTTAGTTTTTGTTGCCATTGCTTTTGGTGTTTTAGTCATGAAATCCTTGCCCATGCCTATGTCCTGAAGGGTATTGCCTAGGTTTTCTTTTAGGGATTTTATGGTTTTAGGTCTAACATTTAAGTCTTTAATCCATCTTGAATTAATTTTTGTATAAGGTGTAAGGAAGGGATCCAGTTTCAGCTTTCTACATATGGCTAGCCAGTTTTCCCAGCACCATTTATTAAATAGGGAATCCTTTCCCCGTTTCTTGTTTCTGTCAGGTTTGTCAAAGATCAGATGATTGTAGATGTGTGGTATTATTTCCAGGGGCTCTATTCTGTTCCATTGGTCTATATCTGTGTTTTGGTACCAGTACCATGCTGTTTTATTTTCATGTCAGGTAGTGTGATGCTTCCAGCTTTGTTCTTTTGGTTTAGGATTGTCTTGGGAATGCAGGCTCTTTTTTGGTTCCATATGAACTTGAAAGTAGTTTTTTCCAGTTCTGTGAAGAAAATCATTGATAGCTTGATGGGGATGGCATTGAATCTATAAATTACCTTGGGCAGTATGGCCATTTTCACAATATTGCTTCTCCCTATCCATGAGCATGGAATGTTTTTCTATTTGTTTGTGTCCTTTCTTATTTTCTTGAGCAGTGGTTTGTAGTTCTCCTTGAAGAGGTCCTTTACATCTCTTGTAAGTTGGATTCCTAGTATTTTATTCTCTTTGAAGCAATTGCGAATGGGAGTTCACTCATGTTGACTCTCTGTCTGTTACTGTTGTATAGGAATGCTTGTGATTTTTGCACCTTGATTTTGTATCCTGAGACTTTGCTGAAGTTGCTTATCAGCTTCAGGAGATTTTGGGCTTAGATGATAGAGTTTTCTAAATATACAGTCATGTCATCTGCAAACAGGGAAAATTTGACTTCCTCTTTTCCTAATTGAATACCCTTTATTTCTTTCTCTTGCCTGATTGTCCTAGCCAGAACTTCCAACACTATGTTGAATAGGAGTGGTGAAAGAAGGCATCCCTGTCTTGTGCCAGTTTTCAAAGGGAATGCTTCCAGTTTTTGCTCATTCAGTATGATATTGGCTGTGGGTTTGTCATAAATAGCTCTTACTATTTTGAGATACATCCCATCAATACTTAGTTTATTGAGAGTTTTTAGCATGAAGGGCTGTTGAATTTTGTCAAAGGCCTTTTCTGCATCTATTGAGATAATCATGTGGTTTTTGTCTTTGGTTCTGTTTATATGCTGGATTACGTTTATGGATTTGTGTATGTTGAACCAGCCTTGCATTCCAGGGATGAAGCCAACTTGATCTTGGTGGATAAGCTTGTGATGTGCTGCTGGATTCGATTTGCCAGTATTTTACTGAGGATTTTTGCATTGATGTTCATCAGGGATATTGGTCTAAAATTCCCTTTTTTTGTTGTGTGTCTGCCAAGGTTTGGTATCAGGATGATGTTGTTCTCATAAAATGAAATAGGGATGATGTCCTCTTTTTCTAATGATTGGAATAGTTTCAGAAAGGAGGGTACCAGCTCCTCCTTGTACTCTGGTAGAATTCGGCTGTGAATTGTCTGGTCCTGGACTTTTTTTGGTTGGTAGGCTATTAATTATTGCCTCAATTTCAGAACCTGTTATTGGTCTTTTCGGGGATTCAACTTCTTCCTGGTTTAGTCTTGGGAAGGTGTATGTGTCCAGGAATTTATCCATTTCTTCTAGATTTTCCAGTTTATTTGCATAGAGGTGTTTATAGTATTGTCTGATGGTAGTTTGTATTTCTGTGGTATCGGTGGTGATATCCCCTTTATCATTTTTTATTTTGTGTATTTGATTCTTCTGTCTTTTCTTCTTTATTAGTCTTGCTAGTGGTCTATCAATTTTGTTGATCTTTTCAAAAAACCAACTCCTGGATTCATTGATTTTTTGGAGGGTTTTTTGTGTGTCTGTCTCCTTCAGTTCTGCTCTGATCTTAGTTATTTCTTGCCTTCTGCTAGCTTTTGAATGTGTTTGCTCTTGCTTCTCTAGTTCTTTTAATTGTGGTGTTAGAGTGTCAATTTTAGATCTTTCCTGCTTTCTCTTGTGAGCATTTAGTGCTATAAATTTCCCTCTACACACTGCTTTAAATGTGTCCCAGAGATTCTGGTATGTTGTGTCTTTGTTCTCATTGGTTTCAAAGAACATCTTTATTTCTACTTTCATTTTGTTATGTACCCAGTAGTCATTCAGGAGCAGGTTGTTCAGTTTCCATGTAGTTGAGTGGTTTTGAGTGAGTTCCTTAATCCTGAGTTCTAGTTTGATTGCCCTGTGGTCTGAGAGACAGTTTGTTATAATTTCTGTTCTTTTACATTTGCTGAGGAGTGCTTTACTTCCAACGACGTGGTCAATTTTGGAATAAGTGTGATGTGGTGCTGAGAAGAGTTTATATTCTGTTGATTTGGGGTGGAGAGTTCTGTAGATGTCCATTTGGTGCAGAGTTGAGTTCAATTCCTGGATATCCTTGTTAATGTTCTGTCTCATTGATCTGTCTAATGTTGACAGTGGGTGTTAAAGTCTCCCATTATTATTGTGAGGGAGTCTAAGTGTCTTTGAAGGTCTCTAAGGTCTTGCTTTGTGAATCTGGGTGCTCCCATATTGGGTGCATATATATTTGGGATAGTTAGCTCTTCTTGTTGAATTGATCCCTTTACCTTGATGTAGTGGCCTTCTTTGTCTGTTTTGATCTTTGTTGGTTGAAAGTCTGTTTTATCAGAGACTAGGATTGCAACTCCTGCTTTTTTTTGTTTTCCATTTGCTTGGTAGATCTTCCTCCATCCCTTTGTTTTGAGCACGTGTGTATGTCTGCACAGTTTGTGTAGGTTTGATATTAGTTCTTCTTTAAATGTTTGGTAGAATTCAGCAGTAAAGCTATTGAATCCCAAGCTTTTCTTTACTGGGAAAACATTGTTTGACTTCAATTTTGTTACTTGGTATTCATTTTTTCAGGTTTTAGAGTTCTTCCTGAGTCAATATTGGTAGGTTGTGTCTAGCAATTTGTCCATTTCTTCTAAATTTTTCAATTTATTGGCTTATAGTTGTTTATACTAGCCACAAATGATCCTTTGAATTTCTGCAATATCAGTTGTAATTCCTCTTTTTTTCATCTTTAATTTTATTTATTTGGATCTTCTCTCTTTTTTTCTTAATCTGCCTAAACGTTTGTTTGTGTAACTTTTCAGAAAGCTAACTTTTTGTTTCATTGATATTTTACTGTTTTCTTCATTCAGTTGCATTTATTTCTGCTCTTATCTTTATTATTTCTTTCCTCCTACTATTTTGAGCTTAGTTTTCTCTCGCTTTTCTATTTCTTTAAGATGCATTGTTAGGTTGCTTATTTAGAGTTTTTTGTCTTTTTCAGTGTAGGCACTTATAGCTGCAAACTTCTCTCTTAGTGCTGCTTTGTTGTATGTAATAGGTTTTGTCATGTTGTGTTTCCATTATCATTTGTTTCAAGAATTTTTTCAGTTTTCTTCATAATTTCTTCAGTGATCCAGTGGTCATTCAGGAGCATATTGTTTATTTTCTATGTGTTTGTGTTTTCACAATTCCTCCCGTTATTGATTTATAGTTTTATTCTCTTTTGGTCAGAGAAGATACCTGAGAATATTTCAATTTTTTAAATGTTTTAAGACTTGTTCTTTGAAAATGATCCATGTGCTGAGGAAAACAATGTGTCTTCTGCAGCTATTGGATAAGATGTTCTTTACATATCTGTTAGGTCCATTTAATCAATAGTACAGATTAAGCCTGATGTTTCTTTGTGGGTTTTCTGTCTGGAAGATCTGGTCAACCTGAAAATGGGGTGTTGATGTCTCCAGCTATTATTATATTGGGGTCTCTCTCTCTCTTTAGCTCTAATAATATTTCCTTTTCATATCTGGGTGCCCCAGTGTTGGGTGCATATTATTTACAATTGCTGTATCTTCTTGCTGAATTGACACTTTTGTCATTGTGTAATGACTTTCTTTGTCTCTTCGTCTAGTTTTTGTCTTGAAACCTGTTTTGTCTGATGTAAGTATTGCTACTCCTGTTATTTTTTTGATTTTCATTGACATGGAATATCTTTTTCTATCTCTTTATTTTCAGTATATGTGTATCTTTATAAGTGAAGTGTGTTTCTTGTAGGCAAGAGGTCAGTGGGTCCTGGATCTTCATTTATTCAGCTACTCTAGTTTAGTCCATTTACATTCAATGTTATTATTTATAAGTAAGGACTTACTCCTTCCATTTTGTTATTTGTTTCCTGGTTGTTTTTGTTACTTCCTTCTTTCCTATCTTCCTGTCTTTCTTTTGGTGAAGGTGATTTTCTCTGGTGGTATGATTTGATTTCTTGCTCTTTATTGTTTTGTATTCATTGTATGTGTTTTGATGTTTGGTTATCATGATATTCTAAGTGCTATTTTGTAACTCATTATGGTAAACTGATAACAACTTAGCACTGTTTGCATAAAAAACAAACAAGCAAAAGAAGACTAATAAAAATTCTAGATCTTTAACTTCTTTCCCTGCTTTTAAACTTTCTGTTGTCTCTCTTTATTTATTATACTGAATATGTCTGAGTATTTATTATACTGAATATACTGAGTATTTATTATGCTGAATATGTCTTGAAATTTGTTGGAGTTATTGTTTTTGATTTGTTCATCTTTTAGTCTTCCTGCTTATTATAAGACTAGCTTATAGCCACATACCTACTGATATAGTTTGAATATATGTCCCCACTCAAATCTCATGTTAAATTTTAATATCCAATGTTGGAGTCGGGGTATGGTAGTAGGTATTTGGGTCATGGGATTTAATTCCTCATGGCTTGGTGCTGCTTTTGCAATACTGAGTGAGTTATCATGAGGTCTCGTTGTTTGTGTCTAGCGTCTACCCCCTAACCCCTGCCCCCACACTTTTGCTCTCTTGTTCCTGCTTTCACCATGTGAAATACCTGCTCCCACTTTGCCTTCTGCCATGAGTAAAAGCTCCTTGGGGCCTTCCCAGAAGCCAAGCAGATGCCACTGCCATGCTTCTCATACAGCCTCCAGGACCATGAGCCGATTAAACCTCTTTTTATAAATTGCCCAGTCTCAAGTTTTTTTTTTTTTTTTTTTTTATAACAATGCAACAGTGGCCTAATATACCTACTTACTTATCTATTGAAATTAAGCAAATGTAGCAGAATGCTAGCAATTGGTGAATCTAGGTGGATGATAGATATATTAATATTCCTTTTGCTAGTCTTTAGACTATTCTGTGAGTTTAAAATTTTCAAAACAAAAAGTTTGGAAGAAAAAAGTCCCATGTCATTTTGATTCTTATTTTCTTTTTAGTGTAATACCCCTCCTCTTCCTTTATGGAAGTTTTTGGAATCTTCCCTCTTTTAAAAAAGATGTTCTGATATTTCAATGCTGTCCCTTTTTATAGGGCCTTTTATCCTTCATTATGTTGGACCCTTTGTGAGCACTGTTAATCTGTAGACTCATGTTAGACTTATGTCATTCAAATATGGGTAATTCTCTTATTGTATTTATTGATAATTTTGTCTCCTTCACTTTTTCTTCTATTTCAGAAGCTGTCATTAATTAATTGATTATTAGACCTCCTGGATGGATTCTATTTGACTAATATTCTTTTTTCTGTTTTCTCTCTGCTTATAATTATTATTCTACTTTTTGAGAATTTTCTTTTGCTTTATTTTCTCACTTTCTATTTAATATTTTAAAGTTATATTTATTATTTTAATTTTATATAATAAAATGAGTTATATTACATTGCATTAATTTCTAATTTCCAAGGTTTTTAAAAAACCTTTTCCTGTTTTTAAAAATAACATTTAATGTCTATTTTATGGATGCAGTGCTTTCCTATATTTTGCCACTTTTTTTCCCACTCCCTGAATTGTTTTCTTCTTTCTCTTTAGTTTCTTTTTCTCCTATATTGAGAGCTTTCCTTAGTGATCTGGTCATTATTGGTTAGGTGTCCATATGTATATTTGATGCATAAAATGCTGAGATTGGGAGCTTTCTGGGCATGCACATGGTATGCAAACTGGAGAAGTTCACTATTGAGTGTTTAGATGATTTACTGGGGACCCAAAATGTCACTGTTGGAGGCTTTTTTTTTTTCAAGCTATTTTTTTCCAGAAAAGGCTATTTCAACTTTTTGCCCTGGGATACTAATCAAATTGTAAGGCTTTCTGTCCATGGTGCAGAGGAGAAGTGTGCATGGGTTTCTGACTGTTCCACATGCAGAATTTCAATAGATCATCTTATGTTCTGCTTTGCAATTCACCTTCACCTGTCATCTTGCTTGCTGTTGCTGATTTTGAAGACTCCCAGTTTAGTTTCTCCAGCCAATAAATACCCAGTGGCTTCTGGCTTATGAGGTAGTTTCTGGCTGATAATGTTCTGTCAGTATGGGGAGTAGTATCTGTGTGTATGGTAATTAAATCTGATTATGTCATATAAAAATATTTAATAAATCCCCCATTTTTCTTACCCCAAGACTCTATCCCTACTCTCTGCCGAAAAGACTTAACCTGCCTCCTAAACATAACAAGAAGGACAAATGAAAGAAATAAAGACAAAGAATAAGATACTGTAGATTATTGCTAGTCAATGTGTTTCTTGTCTGGAAGCTTGTTAATAAATGCAGAATCTCAGATCCCACCTAGAACAACTGAATCAGAACCTTCACTTTAACAAGATTTGCTGGTGATCTTTGTGCACATTAAAGTTTGAGAAGTACTATTCTATAAATACATTAGAATAAAAAAATGGGATGCAGCCATAAAAAAGAATGAGTTCACGTCCTTTGCAGGGATATGGACGAAGCTGGAAACCATCATTCTCAGCAAACTAATACAAGAACAGAAAACCAAACACCGTATGTTCTCACTCATAAGTGGGAGTTGAATAATGAGAACATATCCTGGGTTCTGTGGACTGGTTTTGCTTTTCAGGCATCTTTTAATTATAATCTCCCTTTGTTCACACTTTAGGTCTTGAGCTTCTTCACTTTGTTAAATCAGTGACTATTCCTTCATCTACTTTCTGACTTCTAAAAACATTTCTTGAATTCATTTATCAGCTGATGTCTCTTCTGTTCTAATTGCCATTTTTGATTCCTTCAATTCTGATGAGGAAATAAGTATACTTAAAAATTCCCTATCTATTCCCATTTTTTAAACAATTTTACGTTAAGTTCTGGGATACATGTGCAGAACGTGGACATTTGTTACATAGGTATACATGTGCCATGGTGGTTTGCTTCACTCTATCAACCCATCATCTACGATCTCGGCTCACTGCAACCTCCGCCTCCCGGGTTCAAGTTATTCTCCTGCCTCAGCTTCCCTAGTAGCTGGGACTACAGGTACGTGCCACCACGCCCAGCTAATTTTTGTATTTTTAGTAGAGACAGGGTGTCACCATGTTGGCCAGGATGGTCTCGATCTCTTGACCTCGTGATCCACCCACCTCGGCCTCCCAAAGTTGTGGGACTACAGGCGTGAGCCACTGCGCCTGGCTCCATCATCTAGGTTTTAAGCCCTGCATGCATTATGTATTTGTCCTAATGCTCTCCCTCCCCCTGCCCCCCGCCTCCTGTCAGGCCCCAGTGTGTGATGTTCCCCTCCCTGTGTCCATGTGTTCTCATTATTCAACTCCCACTTATGAGTGAGAACATACGGTGTTTAGTTTTCTGTTCTTGTATTAGTTTGCTAAGAATGATGGTTTCCAGCTTCGTCCATATCCCTGCAAAGGACGTGAACTCATTCTTTTTTATGGCTGCATCCCATTTTTTTATTCTAATGTATTTATAGAATAGTACTTCTCAAATTTTAATGTGCACAAAGATCACCAGCAAATCTTGTTAAAGTGAAGGTTCTGATTCAGTTGTTCTAGGTGGGATCTGAGATTCTGCATTTATTAACAAGCTTCCAGACAAGAAACACACTGACTAGCAATAGTCTACAGTATCTTATTCTTTGTCTTTATTTCTTTCATTTGTCCTTGTTGTTATGTTTAGGAGACAGGTTAAGTCTGGCTACTGTGGGATGTGCATGTGAGAGACTGAACTTGAAAGACCATAAAAAACAGACTCATAACCAAAGGTACTTCTATTAGGAACCTCTATCTATGGCTTCCAGGATCTGCAATGTTCTCATATTGACCATTGTTTTTCAAATGAACTATCTATCTATGGAAGGAATTTTTAAATGAAGGTAAAATAGAGGAAGCAGATTGCTCCTGCAGGACCCAGGAGACCCCCTGCCAAAACTGTGAGTGCCCCAACCACAGAAGTGGGAAAGGGAGACCCTCCTCTTCTGAATACACACTCTCACTGTAGAAGCTGAAGGTCTGTTTGTGGGAGAAGTTTCTGACTTTACCTGGAACTGAGTCAATTTAGAGAGCTGAGTGAAATACAGGGGTAGAGGGAGCAGCAGAAAGGCCCTGGGAGCTCGCTGGGTTCCCTAGCAGGCCATTCCTCCCTGGCACTACAGGGACCCAACGGGAGAGGAGCAGGGGTTAAAACTACACAAGGAGAAGCAAATCTCTAGCTGAACTTTGTAACAATTTGAACAGGGTGAGAAGCTTCCTGGCCAGAGCTCAGGGGAGGATGCACATCTGGTGTGCAGAATCCACAGGGGGAGAAGAACCAAGCCCTTTTCTTTCGCAGCTGGGAGGTGGGTAGCCTGGGGCAGGTTTTCAAACCCATATTGCTTTCTGCCTGGAAACAGACAGGGGGCTGTTGGTGGCAGGGGGAAGGGGGACACAGTGGGAGTGAGACTGGCCTTTTGGTTTGCATGGGAGCTGGGTGAGGTCTGTGACTGCTGGTTTTCCCCCACTTCTGCAACAATCTGCGTGACTCAGCAGAGGCAGCCATAATCCTCCTAGGTACACAAATTCAGTGACCTGGGAATCTCACCTCCATCACCCACAGCAGCCCCAGCAAGATCCACGCAAGGAGAGTCTGGGCTCGAACCTGCCTAGCCCTGCCCCTACATGATGGTCCTTCTCTACCCACCCTGGTGATAGAAGATAAAGGGCGTATAATCTTGGGAGTTCTAGGGCCCCACACACTGCCAGTTCCTTCCCATTCTACCATAGCTAATGCTCTCTGGAAAGCACCACCTCCCAACAGGAGGCCAACCAGCACAAAAATAGAGCATTCAACTACCAAAGCTAAGAGCCCTCAGGGAGTCCATTTCACTCCCCTCCCCCACACATCCCCTCACCCCTGCCAGCCACCTCCATCAGAACAGGCACTGGTATCCACTGCTGAGAGACCCATAGATGGTTCATGTTAAAGGACTCTGTGCAGACAATCCTCAGTACCAGCCAAGAGCTGGGTAGACTGGCTGAGTGACTAGATGCAGAGAGAGACAACAATCACTGCAGTTCAGGTCAAAGGAAGCCACATCCATAGGAAAAGGGGGAAGAGTACAACATCAAGGGAACACCACATGGGACAAAAGAATCTGAACAACAGCCTTCAGCCCTAGACGTTCCCTCTGACAAAGCCTACCCAAATGAGAAGGAACTAGAAAACCAACCCTAGGCCCGGCGTGGTGGCTCAAACCTGTAATCCCAGCACTTTGGGAGGCCGAGACGGGCGGATCACAAGGTCAGGAGATCGAGACCATCCTGGCTAACATGGTGAAACCCCGTCTCTACTAAAAAAAATACAAAAAACTAGCCGGGCGAGGTGGCGGGCACCTGTAGTCCCAGCTACTCGGGAGGCTGAGGCAGGAGAATGGCGTAAACCCAGGAGGCAGAGCTTGCAGTGAGCTGAGATCCGGCCACTGCACTCCAGCCCGGGCAACAGAGCGAGACTCCATCTCAAAAAAAAAAAAAAAAAAGAAAAAGAAAACCAACCCTGATAATGTGACAAAACAACACTCCAACACCCCCAAAAATTCACACTAGTTCACCAGCAATGGATCCAAACCAAGAAGAAATCCCTGATTTACCTGAAAAAGAATTCAGGAGGTTAATTATTAAGCTAATCAGGGAGGGGTCAGAGAAAGGCAAAGCCCAGTGCAAGAAAATCCAAAAAGTGATACAGGAAGTGAAGGCAGAAATATTCCAGGAAATAGATAGCTTAAAGAAAAATAAAAAATAAAAAATTCAGAAATTTTCGGACACACTTTTAGAAGTGTGAAATGCTATGGAAAGTCTCAGCAATAGAATTGAATAAGTGGAATAAAGAAATTCAGAGCTAGAGGACGAGGTCTTTGAATTAACCCAATCCAACAAAGACAAAGGAAAAAGAGCAAGAAAATATAAACAGTCTGGGCACGGTGGCTCACACCTCTAATCCCAGCACTTTGGGAGGCTGAGGCGGGTGAATTGTGAGGTCAGAAGATTGAGACCATCCTGGCTAACAAGGTGAAACCCCATCTCTACTAAAAATACAAAAAATTAGCCAGGTGTGGTGGCATGCACCAGTACTCCCAGCTACTCGGGAGACTGAGGCAGGAGAATTGCTTGAATCCAGGAGGCAGAGGTTGCAGTGAGCCGAGATTGTGCCACTGCACTCCAGCGTGGGTGATAGAGTGAGACTCCATCGAAGAAGAAGAAGAAGGAGGAGGAGGAGGAGAGAAGAAGAAGGAGGAGGAGTAGGAGGAGAATGAGGGGAAGGAGGAGGAGGAGGAGGAGGATGACCTCCAAAAAGTGCAGAATTGATGGGCGGAGCAAGATGGCCGAATAGGAACAGCTCCAGTCTCCAACTCCCGGCGCGAGCGACACAGAAGACCGGTGATTTCTGCACTTTCAACTGAGGTACTGGGGTCATCTCACTGGGGAGTGCCGGACAATCGGTGCTGGTCAGCTGCTGCAGCCCGACCAGCGAGAGCTGAAGCAGGGTGAGGCATTGCCTCACCTGGGAAGCACAAGGGGTAAGGGAATCCCTTTTCCTAGCCAGGCGAACTGACACACACAATACCTGGAAAATCGGGTAATTCCCACCCCAATACTGCGCTTTAAGCAAACGGGCACACCAGGAGACTATACCCACACCTGGCCGGGAGGGTCCCACGGCCATGGAGCCTCATTGCTAGCACAGCAGTCTGCGATCTAACCACAAGGCAGCAGCGAGGCTGGGGGAGGGGCGCCCGCCATTGCTGAGGCTTAAGTAGGTAAACAAAGCCTCTGGGAAGCTCGAACTGGGTGGAGCTCACAGCAGCTCAAGGAAACCTGCCTGTCTCTGTAGACTCCACCTCTGGGGACAGGGCACAGCTAAACAACAAAAGGGGAAGCAGCAGAGGCCTGTGCAGACCCGAACGACTCTGTCTGACAGCTTTGAAGAGAGCAGTGGATCTCCCAACACGGAGGTTGAGATCTGAGAACGGACAGACTGCCTGCTCAAGTGGGTCCCTGACCCCTGAGTAGCCTAACTGGGAGACATCCACCACTAGGGGCAGTCTGACACCCCACACCTCGCAGGGTGGAGTACACCCCTGAGAGGAAGCTTCCAAAGTAAGAATCAGACAGGTACACTCGCTGTTCAGCAATATTGTATCTTCTGCAACCTCTGCTGCTGATACCCAGGCAAACAGGGTCTGGAGTGGACCTCAAGCAATCTCCAACAGACCTACAGCTGAGGGTCCTGACTATTAGAAGGAAAACTATCAAACAGGAAGAACACCTATACCAAAACCCCATCAGTACATCACCATCATCAAAGACCAGAAGCAGATAAAACCACAAAGATGGGGAAGAAGCAGGGGAGAAAAGCTGGAAATTCAAAATATAAGAGTGCATCTGCCCCTGCAAAGGAGCGCAGCTCATCGCCAGCAACGGATCAAAGCTGGTCAGAGAATGACTTTGACGAGATGAGAGAAGAAGGCTTCAGTCCATCAAACTTCTCAGAGCTAAAGGAGGAATTACGTACCCAGCGCAAAGAAACTAAAAATCTTGAAAAAAGAGTGGAAGAATTGATAGCTAGATTAATTAATGCAGAGAAAGTCATAAATGAAATGACAGAGATGAAAACCATGACAGGAGAAATACGTGACAAATGCACAAGCTTCAGTAACCGACTTGATCAACTGGAAGAAAGAGTATCAGCGATTGAGGATCAAATAAATGAAATGAAGCGAGAAGAGAAACCAAAAGAAAAAAGAAGAAAAAGAAATGAACAAAGCCTGCAAGAAGTATGGGATTATGTAAAAAGACCAAATCTACGTCTGATTGGGGTGCCTGAAAGTGAGGGGGAAAATGGAACCAAATTGGAAAACACTCTTCAGGATATCATCCAGGAGAACTTCCCCAACCTAGTAGGGCAGGCCAACATTCAAATTCAGGAAATACAGAGAACACCACAAAGATACTCCTCGAGAAGAGCAACTCCAAGACACATAATTGCCAGATTCACCAAAGTTGAAATGAAGGAAAAAATCTTAAGGGCAGCCAGAGAGAAAGGTCGGGTTACCTGCAAAGGGAAGCCCATCAGACTAACAGCAGACCTCTCGGCAGAAACTTTAAAAGCCAGAAGAGAGTGGGGGCCAATATTCAACGTTCTTAAAGAAAAGAATTTTAAACCCAGAATTTCATATCCAGCCAAACTAAGTTTCATCAGTGAAGGAGAAATAAAATCCTTTACAGATAAGCAAATGCTTAGAGATTTTGTCACCCCTAGGCCTGCCTTACAAGAGACCCTGAAGGAAGCCCTAAACATGGAAAGGAACAACCAGTACAGCCATTGCAAAAATATGCCAAAATGTAAAGACCATCGAGGCTAGGAAGAAACTGCATCAACTAACGAGCAAAATAACCAGTTAATATCATAATGGCAGGATCAAGTTCACACATAACAATATTAACCTTAAATGTTAATGGACTAAATGCTCCAACTAAAAGACACAGACTGGCAAACTGGATAAAGAGTCAAGACCCATCAGTCTGCTGTATTCAGGAGACCCATCTCACATGCAGAGACACACATAGGCTCAAAATAAAGGGATGGAGGAAGATCTACCAAGCAAATGGAGAACAAAAGAAAAGCAGGGGTTGCAATCCTAGTCTCTGATAAAATAGACTTTAAACCATCAAAGGTCAAAAGAGACAAAGAAGGCCATTACATAATGGTAAAGGGATCAATTCAACAGGAAGAGCTAACTATCCTAAATATATATGCACCCAATACAGGAGCACCCAAATTCATAAAGCAAGTCCTTAGAGACTTATAAAGAGACTTAGACTCCCATACAATAATAATGGGAGACTTCAACACTCCACTGTCAACATTAGACAGATCAACGAGACAGAAAGTTAACAAGGATATCCAGGAATTGAACTCATCTCTGCACCAAGCGGACCTAATAGACATCTATAGAACTCTCCACCCCAAATCAACAGAATATACATTCTTCTCAGCACCACATCGCACTTATTCCAAAATTGACCACATAATTGGAAGTAAAGCACTCCTTAGCAAATGTAAAAGAACAGAAATTATAACAAACTGTCTCTCAGACCACAGTGCAATCAAACTAGAACTCAGGACTAAGAAACTCAATCAAAACCGCTCAACTACATGGAAACTGAACAACCTGCTCCTGAATGACTACTGGGTACATAACGAAATGAAGGCAGAAATAAAGATGTTCTTTGAAACCAATGAGAACAAAGATACAACATACCAGAATCTCTGGGACACATTTAAAGCAGTGTGTAGAGGGAAATTTATAGCACTAAATGCCCACAAGAGAAAGCTGGAAAGATCTAAAATTGACACTCTAACATCACAATTAAAAGAACTGGAGAAGCAAGAGCAAACACATTCAAAAGCTAGCAGAAGGCAAGAAATAACTAAGATCAGAGCAGAACTGAAGGAGATAGAGACACAAAAAACCCTCCAAAAAATCAATGAATCCAGGAGTTGGTTTTTTGAAAAAATCAACAAAATTGACAGACCGCTAGCAAGACTAATAAAGAAGAAAAGAGAGAAGAATCAAATAGACACAATTAAAAATGATAAAGGGGATATCACCACCAACCCCACAGAAATACAAACTACCATCAGAGAATATTATAAACATCTCTACGCAAATCAACTAGAAAATCTAGAAGAAATGGATAATTTCCTGGACACTTACACTCTTCCAAGACTAAACCAGGAAGAAATTGAATCCCTGAATAGACCAATAGCAGGCTCTGAATTTGAGGCAATAATTAATAGCCTACCAACCAAAAAAAGTCCAGGACCAGATGGATTCACAGCTGAATTCTACCAGAGGTACAAAGAGGAGCTGGTACCATTCCTTCTGAAACTATTCCAATCAATAGAAAAAGAGGGAATCCTCCCTAACTCATTTTATGAGGTCAACATCATCCTGATACCAAAGCCTGGCAGAGACACAACAAAAAAAGAGAATTTTAGACCAATCTCCCTGATGAACATCGATGCAAAAATCCTCAATAAAATACTGGCAAACTGGATGCAGCAGCACATCAAAAAGCTTATCCACCATAATCAAGTGGGCTTCATCCCTGGGATGCAAGGCTGGTTCAACATTCGCAAATCAAT
>NC_045445.1:25225343-25268190 GCF_002776525.5 Piliocolobus tephrosceles
AAGACATTCATACAGCCAACAGACACATGAAAAAATGCTCATCATCACTGGCCATCAGAGAAATGCAAATCAAAACCACAATGAGATACCATCTCACACCAGTTAGAATGGCAATCATTCAAAAGTCAGGAAACAACAGGTGCTGGAGAGGATGTGGAGAAATAGGAACACTTTTACACTGTTGGTGGGATTGTAAACTAGTTCAACCATTATGGAAAACAGTATGGTGTTTCCTCAAGGATCTATATCTAGATGTACCATATGACCCAGCCATCCTACTACTGGGTATATACCCAAAGGATTATAAATCATGCTGCTATAAAGACACATGCACACGTATGTTTATTGTGGCACTATTCACAATAGCAAAGTCTTGGAATCAACCCAAATGTCCATCTGTGACAGACTGGATTAAGAAAATGTGGCACATATACACCATGGAATACTATGCAGCCATGAAAAAGGATGAGTTTGCGTCCTTTGTAGAGACATGGATGCAGCTGGAAACCATCATTCTTAGCAAACTATCACAAGAACAGAAAACCAAACACCGCATGTTCTCACTCATAGGTGGGAACTGAACAATGACATCACTTGTACTCGGGAAGGGGAACATCACACATCGGGGCCTATCATGGGGAGCGGGGAGGGGGGAGGGATTGCATTGGGAGTTATACCTGATATAAATGACGAATTGATGGGTGCTGACGAGTTGATGGGTGCAGCACACCAACATGGCACAAGTATACATATGTAACAAACCTGCACGTTATGCACATGTACCCTAGAACTTAAAGTATAATAATAAAAAAAAGTTCAGAATTATGTTAAATGACCAAATATAAGAATAATTGGTGTTCCTGAGAAAGAAGACAATTCTAAAAGCTTGGAAAATATATTTGGGGGAATAATCCAGGAAAACTTCTCCAGCCTTGCTAGAGACCTAGATATCCAAATACAAGAAGCACAAAGAACACCTGGAATATTCATTGCAAAAGGATCTTTGCCTAGGCAGATTGTGAGGTTATCCAAAGTTAATACAAGGGAAAGAATCTTAAGAGCTGTGAGACAGAAGCACCAGGTAACCTATAAAGGAAACCTATCAGGTTAACAGCAGATTTCTCAACAGAAACCCTACAAGCCGGAAGGGATTGAGGCCCTATCTTCACCCTCCTGAAACAAAACAATTATCAGCAAATAATTTTGTATCCAGTGAAACCAAGCATAATATATGAAGGAAGAACAGTCTTTTTCAGACAAACAAGTGCTGAGAGAATTTACCACTACCAAGCCACCACTACAAGAACTGCTAAAAGGGGCTCCAAATCTTGAAACAAATCCTGGAGACACATCAAAACAGAACCTCTTTAAAACATAAATTGCGCAAGACCTATAAAACAAAAATACAAGTTAAAAAGCAAAAGCAGTAAAGTACACAGTACACAGGCAACAAAGAGCACAATGAATGCAACAGTACCTCACATTTCAATACTAACATTGAATATAAATGGCCTAAAGGCTCCACTTAAAAGATATAGAACCGCAGAATGGATAAGAACTCACCAACCAACTATCTGCTGCCCTCAGAATACTCACCTAACACATAAGGATGCACATAAACTTAAAGTAAAGAGGTAGAAAAAACATATCATGAAAATGGACAGCAAAAGTGAGCCGGGGTAGCTATTCTTACATCAGATAAAACAAACTTTAAAGCAACAGCAGTTAAAAGAGACAAAGAGGGATATTATATAATGGTAAAAGGCCTTATCTGACAGGTAAATATCACAATTCTAAACATATATGCACCTAACACTGGAGCTCCCAAATTTATAAAACAATTACTAATAGACCTAAGAAACGAGATAGGCAGCAACACAGTAATACTGGGGGACTTCAGTACTCCACTGACAGCACTAGACAGGTCATCAAGACAGAAAGTCAACAAAGAAAAAATGGATTTAAACTATACCTTGGAACAAATGGACTTAACAGATATATACAGAACATTTCATCCAGCAACCACAGAATACACATTCTATTCAACAGCACATGGAACTTTCTCCAATTTAGGCCATAAAACGAGCATCAATAAATTTAAGAAAATTGAAATTATATAAAGCACTCTTTCAGACCACAGTGGAATAAACCTGGAAATCAACTCAAAAAGTCACCTTCAAAACCATGCAAATACATGGAAATTAAATAACCCACTCCTGAATGAGCATTGGGGTTAAAAATAGAATCAAGATGCAAATTTAAAAATTGTTTGAACTGAATGACAATAATGACACAATCTATCAAAACTTCTGGGATACAGCAAACGTATCCCAGAGGAAAAGTTCATAGCCCTAAGAGGAAAAGTTCATAGCCCTAAGAGGAAAGTTCATAGCCCTGAACACCTACATCAAAAAGACTGAAAGAGTACAAACTGACACTCTAAGATCACATCTCAAGGAACTAGAGAAACAAGAACAAACCAAACCGAAACCCAGCAGAAGAAAGGAAATAACCAAGATCAGAACAGAACTAAATGAAATTGAAACACACACACACACATACACAAAATACAAAAGATAAATGATTTTTTTAGAAAAGCTGGTTCTTTGAAAAGATAAAATTGATAGATCATTGGCAAGATTAACCAAGAAAAGAAGAGAGAAAATCCAAATAACCTAAGAAATGAAACAGGAGATACTACAACTGACACACTGAAATGCAAACTATCATTCAAGGCTACTATGAACACCTTTACACACATAAACTAGAAAACCCGGAAGAGATGGATAAATTCCTGGAAAAATACAAACCTCGTAGCTTACATCAGGAAGAATTTGATACCCTGAACAGACCAAACAAGCAGCAAGATTGAAGTGGTAATTTAAAAATTATCAACAAAGAAAAAGTTCAGGAGCAGATGGATTCACAGCAGAATTCTATGAAGAATTCTAAGAAGAATTGTTACCAATCCTTTTGACACTATTCCACAAGAGAGAGAAAGAAGGAACCCTCCCTAATTCGTTCTGTGAAGCCACCATCACCTTAATACCAAAACCAGGAAAGGACATAACCAAAAAAAGAAAACTATAGACCAATATCTTTGATGAACATAGACACTAAAATCCTTAACAAAATACTTAGCTAACTGAATCTAACAACATATCAAAAAGATAATCCACCATGATCAAGTGGGTTTCATACCAAGGATGCAGGGATGGTTTAACATATGTGAGTCAGTAATGTGATACACCACATAAATAGAATTAAAAACCAAAATCATGTGATCATTTCAATAGATTCAGAAAAAGCATTTGACAAAATCCAGCATCCCTTGATGATTAAAACTCTCAGCAAAATTGGCCTACAAGAAGCATTCCTTAATGTAATAAAAGCCATCTATAACAAACCCACAGCCAACATGATACTGAATGAGGAAAAGTCGAAAGCATTCCCTATGAGAACTGGAATGACACAAGGATGCCCACTCTCACCACTTCTCTTCAACATTGTATTGGAAGTCCTAGCCAGAGCAATCAGACAAGAGAAAGAAATAAAGGACATCCAAATCAGTAAAGAGGAAGTCAAACTGTCACTGTTTTCTGACAATATGATAGTTTACCTTGAACACCCTAAGGACTCCTCCAGAAAGCTCCTAGAACTGATAAAAGAATTCAGCAAAGTTTCCAGATACAAGATTAATGTACACAAATCAGGAGCTCTTCTATATACCAACAGCAACCAATCAGAGAATCAAATCAAGAACTCAACCCCTTTTACAATAGCTGCAAAAATTAAAATACTTAGGAATATACCTAAACAAAAAGTCAAAAGACCTGTACAAGGAAAACTAAAACACTGCTGAAGGAAATCATAGACAACAGACACAAATGGAAACATATCCCATGCCCCTGGATGAGTAGAATCAATATTGTGAAAATGTTCATACTGCCAAAAGCAGTCTACAAATTCAATGCAATCCCTATCAAAATACCACCATCATTGTTCACAGAATTAGAGAAAACAATTCTAAAATTTATATGTAACAACAAAAGAGCCCACATAGCCAAAGTGAGGCTAAGCAAAAAGAACAAATCTGGAGGCATCACACTACCTGATTTCAAACTATAATATAAGGCCATAGTCACCAAAACAGTGTGGTACTGGTACAAAAATAAGCATATAGACCAATGGATCAGCATAGAAAACCCAGAAATAAACCCAAATACTCACAGCCAACTGATCTTCAACAAAGCAAACAGAAACATAAAGTGGAGAAAGGACACCCTTTTCTTTCTTTCTTTCTTTTTTTTTTTTTTTATTATACTTTAAGTTCTAGGGTACATGTGCACAACATCATTTACATTAGGTATATCTCCTAATGCTATCCCTCCCCCCTCCCCCCTCCTCACAATAGGCCCTGGTGTGTGATGTTCCCCTTCCTGAAAAGGACACCCTTTTCAACAAATCATGCTAGGATAATTGGCTAGCTGCTTGTAGGAGAATGAAACTGGGTCGTCATCTCTAATCTTACACAAAAATCAACTCAAGATGGATTAAGGACTTAAATCTAAGACCTGAAACTACAAAAATTCTAGAAAATAATATTGGAAAAACCCTTCTAGATATTGGCTTAGGCAACAATTTCATGACCAAGAACCCAAAAGCAAATGCATTAAAAACAAAGATAAATTGCTGGGACCTAATTAAACTAAAGAGTTTTTGCATGGCAAAAGGAACAGTCAGCAGAATAAACAGACAATCCACAGAGTGGGAAAATATCTCCACAATCTATACATCTGACAAAGGACTAATATCCAGAATCTACAATGAACTCAAACAAATCAGTAAGAATAAAACAATCCCATCAAAAAGTGGGCTAAGGACAAGAATAGACAATTCTCAAAAGAAGATCTACAAATGGCCAGCAAACATGGGAAAAAATTCTCAACATCACTAATGATCAGGGAAATGCAAATCAAAACCACAATGAGATACCACCTCACTCCTGCAACAATGGCCATAATAAAAAAATAAAAAATCAGTAAATGTTGGTGTGGATGTGATGAACAGGTAGCACTTCTACACTGCTGGTGGGAATGTAAACTAGTACGGCCACTTTAGAAAACAGTGTAGAGATTCCTTAAAGAGCTAAAAGTAGAACTACCATTTGATCCAGCAATCCCACTACTGGATATCTACCCAGTGGAAAATAAGTCATTATTCGAAAAAGACAGTTGCACATGCATGTTTAGCAGCACAATTCACAATTGCAAAATCATGGAACCAATCCAAATGCCCATCAATCAAAGAGTGGATAAAGAAACTGTGGTATATATACAAAGGAGTACTATGCAGCCATAAAACAATGAATTAATAGTATTTGCAGGACCTGGATGAGATTGGAGACTATTATTCTAAGTGAAGTGACTTGGGAATGGAAAAGCAAACGTCTTATGTTCTCACTGATTATTTTTTTCTGATAGTTCTATATTTATTGAGCACTTTTTATATTCCAGAAACTCGTATATTATCTCATCAGTTCCTCACAATAGCTCTCTGTGGTAGATACCATTATCACCCTCATTTTATAAATGTAGAAACAAAGCTCCGAGAGATAGATAATGTGTCTTAGGTCATATAACTAATATATTTTAGAGCTGAGATGCAAGCTGAGGTCTGTCTGATACATAGACCTAATTCATTTTTCTGGACTACATTAGCTCTTCTAATGACTCCACCTTGGTCAAGTCCAGCTTGTCATCTTCCAGGTACTGAAATGTGAGCTTCCTGAATGTTAGACTTACTATTCCAGACAGCTACCCCAATGGCTCCTATCAGTATGACTAAAACTGCTTGCTCAGTCTTACCCTCTGTTCTAATAACTTCAAAACTCTCCAAACTTATTTTAATTTCTGCTAAGATTTATTTTATTTCTCAAATTCTTCCTGTATCTTATTTCCCTATAAAGTAGATGTCAAGAATTTTCACAACTTACAGAATTTTGCTACTAACATATATCCTGTTGGCTTCTGGAATTGTAACTCTTCATTTTGTCTATTCCAGCTTTTCTGGCTTTCTGTGCAAATTGCCAGCATGATTTTATCTGAGAACTGTGTAACTGGCCACATATCAACCATTTCCTCTTCATTTTTACACTCTGCTTCTCCTAAGCATGATATCAGTATCCATAAGGAGGCATCGCAGACCACATATAAGGGTAGTCCTTCATTGCTCCACTATCACTTCAATTTCTTTCCTTACCCACCCACTGCTACGTGTTGTCTTCTTCAATTTCATCAGTATATCTGGCATTTTATTTCTCTGCAAGATTTTGAGAAGAAAATCATATACCAAAGCTTGATCTAGACACATTTCACAGCCTTTGACATTTAAAGAATTTTAGAGAAATCCTAGTACTTGTCAATCAAGTAATGCCTATCCCTTTATTGCTGGTTGTCGCACCTTGCAGAGTATGCAGTTTGCCAGCCTCAGCACTTTCTGCAGTTAGATTCCATGTGTTACCCTTGATGACCATTTCCCTTTTCCTTCAGGTGCCACTGAAAACAGCAGCCTTCAGAGCTTTTCTGAAGGTGCTGTCATCCAGAGTCTGTTGAACTCAACAGTGAGGCTAGCAGGGCTGGGAGCACTTCTCTTCTTCAACAACTGCATCTTGATGCTCACTTCTAGAGCTGTCATGTCAGCTCCTCTATCAGCTGTATCTTTTTCCTTTGATTGGTACCTCAACATAAGACCATGGCCTCTCTTTTTTGTCTGCTCCTAAAACAATTCTAGAAAGAGTACCATAATCCAAATTTCTTCTTTTTTACTCTCAGTCTGTTCAATTTGACTACAAAAGACACCACTAGCAAACATTCTGTCTTACCCATTCTCAGATGTTAGTAAGTCCTGACTTAATTTTGCCTTAGCATGCTGTTTTTCACTTATCTCCTTGACTGTCTGTTTACACTTTCCTTTTATTCATTCTTTGATTTTTGCTACTTTGCTTTTTTTCTTTTTCTCTCTGCTCTCCATTAAACATATCTGTTTTTGGGAATTTGTGTTTGGCTTTATGAAGCCATTGGTTTAGCTCTGTCCCTAAAGAGGTTTCCTCAAAGCCTTTCTTAAAGGCTTTTTTCAAGTCTCTCTTGTCACCTCCCAAAAGTGGCACAGAGCTTCTGAGAATTTATTCTGAGTCAATAGTAACACCCATGCATGAAAAAGTATGGAAGTATGTATGTACAAGGTTTTCAGCACAATACCATTTAAATTGTAAAAAAATAGGCACAACAAAAAGTTCTATCAATAAGAGATTGAATAAATTTTAGTACAGCCTTATAATGGAACAGTAAAGTGCATTTAAAATGGTAATGTAAAGTTACATTTACCGACATCGAAAGCTTCTAAAATATTTATTGAGCGAAAAAGCAGGTTAAAAAGTATAAATACACTAATACATATATAAGATTATATGTGTGTGTGTGTGTGTGTGTATATATATATATATATATATATATATATATATATATATATATAACTTGTTCAACAGCACTGACTCTAGAGTCAAGCAAATTTGGGTATGACTATTAGCTCCACTATTTACTAGCTGTCTGACTTCGGGCAATTTATTAACTTCTCTGTGTATTGCCATGTGCATTTGTATAATGGGGATAATAGTGCCTACCTCATGCAATTTTAATGAGGATTAAATTATGTAATTCATGTTAAGTGTTCAGGAGAATGACTGCCCATTGTATCTAATATTTGAAACTTAAATAAAAATGTATGTGTAAGTGCTTCAAAGAGTGAAAAGTGACTGAGAGGTAATTGATAAATACTGAAATGTATTATGGCCTCGTACTGATACTATTGAGTATGAGAGAAAGATCTCTTAACTCTAAGATGTTTCATCCACAAGACATGTCACATAAAGGGGAGGGTTCCCCCTATAAGGAGAGGGTAGAGCAAAGGGCATTGATGCTAATGGGAACTTATAAGAGTGTCCCCAAAACTCCCAGTGCTATAGCATATCTAGCCTTTGACAAAAAATGTGGTTTAAGTAGTTTCTTCTGTGCTGTTTCCCATAATCTCCCCCCTGCCCTCCTCTTTGGCAGTATCAAATCAGAAACCCAGGGCCTTCAGTATCATCATAGGACAAAGTAAGTAATGGTGGGGATTCCATAAATCCATGAATTTATGGTCAATTGATTCCTGATAAAGATGCCAGGAATACACAATAGGGAAAGCATGGTCTCTTCAATAAATAGTGCTGGGAAAACTGGATATTCACATGCAGAAGAGTAAAATTATACCCTTATCTCTCACCATATACAAAAATCAACTAAAAATGGATTAAAGATTTCAATGTAAGACATGGAATTGTTAAACTACTAGAGGAAAACATAAAAAGGTGCATAACATTATCTGGGTGATGATATTTTGGATATGAACCCCAAAATATAGGCAATAAAAGTGAATATAGACAAATGGGATTACATCAAACCAAAAAGCCTCTGCACAACAAAGGAAATAAGAGTGATAGATAACCAATGGAATGGGAGAAAATATTTGCAAATCATAAATCTAATAAGAGACTAATATCCATAATACATAAGGAAGTCAACTCAACAACAATAAAAACACCAAATAACCTCATTTAAAAGTGGGCAAAGGATGTCCAGGCATGGTGGCTCATGCCTGTAATCCCAGCACTTTGGGAGGCTGAGGTGGACGGATCACGAGGTCAGGAGATCGAGACCAGCCTGACCAATTTGGTGAAACTCCGTCTCTACTAAAAATACAAAAATTATCTGGGCATGGTGGCATGCACCTGTATTCCCAGCTACTCAGGAGGCTGAGGCAGGAGAAGCGCTTGAACTTGGGAGGCAGAGGTTGCTGTGAGCCAAGATTGCATCACTGCACTCCAGCCTGGGCAACAGAGCGAGACTTGGTCTCAGAGAAAAAGAAAAAAAAAAGTGGGCAAAGGACCTGAATAGACATTTCTCAAAAGGAAGAATACAAATAGCAAATGGGTAAATTTAAAAAATGCTCAACAATTCTAATAATCTGGGAAATAAATGTAAATTAAAACCACAATGAAGCAATCAGGGGAGAAGATGGAGCAAGATGGCCAACCAGAAGCCTCTAGCGGTCATTTCCCCTGTAGGAACACCAAATTGAACAACTATCCACACAAGAAGCACTTTCATAAGAACAAAAACATCAGGTGAGTGAGCACAGTACTTGATTTTAATATCACATCAAGTAAAGAGGCACTGAAGAGGGTAGGAAAAACAGTTTGAATTGCTGACATCACCCTTCCCTAATCCTCCAGCAGTGGCTATGTGGCACTGACAGAGAATCTGTGTGCTTGAGAGAGGGAGAGCACAGTGATTGTGGGACTTTATGTTGGACTTCAGTGTTGCCCTATCACAGCAGACAGCAATACAGAGAAGAATTCAGCCAGTACCAATGGAGAGAGCATTTAGTCCAGCCCTAGCCAGAGGGGAATCACCCATCCCAGCAACTGGAATTTGAGTTCTGGCTAGCCCCACCACTGAGGCCTAAAGCACTCTGGGGTCCTAAATAAACCTGAAAGTCAGTCTAGGCTACAAGGACTGCAATTCTTGAGCAAGTTCTTGTGCTGTGCTGGGCTTGGAGTCAGTGGACTTGGGGTGCACATGACACAATGAGACACCTGCCAGGGTGGCCAAGGGAGTGCTTGCCTCACTACTCCCCCAATCCCAGGTAATGAAGCTCCTAGCTCTAGGAGGGAATCCTTCTTTTGGCTTGAGGAGAGGAGAGGGAAAAGTAAAGAGGATGTTGTCTTATAACTTGGATATCAGCTCAGCCATAGTAGAATAGGGTACCAGGCAGAGTCCTTAGGCCCCCATTCCAGGACCTACCTCCTGGATATCATTGATAGACACAGCCTGGGCCAGAAGGAAACCCATTTCCTTGAAGAGAAGGACCCAGTCCTGAAAGGATTAATCATTTACTGACCAAACAGTCCTTATGCCTTGAGTAAACATCAGCGGTACCCAGGAAATACTTGCCATGGACTTCAGGCCTTGGGTGAAACCCAGGGCCTTGCTCACTTCAGATGTGACCCAGTGCATTCCCAGATATGGTGGGCATGGGGAGAAACTCCTTCTACTCAAGAAAATGAGAGGGAAGAGTAAAAGAGACTTTGTCTCACAACTTAGATACCAGCTTGGCCACAGAGGCTTAGAACACCAAGCAGGCTGTTGTGGTCCCTGATTCCAGGCCTTGACACTTGGATTGCATTTCTGGAACTTCCCTGGGCCAGAGGAAGGCCTGCTTCCCTGAATGTAGAGACCCAGGTCTGGCAGCATCCACTACAAGCTTACTGAAATTTCAGCCCTTGGGCTTTGGGCAAGACTCAGTGCTGTGCTGGCTTCAAGTCTGACCCAGTGCAGTCCCAGTGGTGGTGGCCACAGGGGTGCTTTAGTCCTCTCTTCCCAGCTACAGGCAGCTCAGCATGGAGTGAGGAGCTCCACTTTTTTGAGGGAAAGTAAGGGAAGGGAGCAAGGGTCTGTGCCTGGTAATCCAGGGAATTTTTCTAGGTCTTACTTAAGACCACCAAGGTGGTACCTCTGAGTCTGCAAGAGTAACCACATTAATGGGCTTGGTGTGCTCCCTAATGCAGATATGGCTGCAGTGACAAAAGATTTAGGTCATAACACTCAATTCCTTTTGAATACTTGGAAAGTCTTCCCAAGAAGCATGGGTACAAACAAGCCCAGACTGCAAGGACTACAGTAAGTATCCATCTCTTTAATGCCCAGACATTGATGAACATCCACAAGCATTGCAATCATCCAGGAGAACATGACCTTGCCAAACAAACTAAATTAGGCACCAGTGACAAATACTGCAGTGACAGAAATGTGTGACATTTCAGAAAGATAATTCAGAATAGCTGCATTGCTCAACAAAATGCAGGATAACACAGAGAAGAAATTCAGAATTCTATCAGATAAATTTAACAAAGTGATTGAAATAATTAGAAAGAATCAAGCAGAAATTCTGAAGATGAAAAATTTAATTGACATACTGAAGATGCATCAGAGTTTTTAAATAGCAGTTGATCAAGCAGAAGAAAAAATTAGTGAGCTTGAAGACAGACTAGTTGAAAATACACAGAGGAGACAAAAGAAAGAAAGAAGAAAGAAAGAAGTATGTCTACAAGATGTACAGAATGGACTCAAAAAGGCAAATTTAAGAGTTATGGGACTTAAAGAGGAGGTAGAAAAATGGATAGGGTTAGAAAGTTGTTTGAAGGGATAATATCAGAGAACTTCCCAAGTCTAGAAAAATATGTCAGTATATAAGTAAAAGATGGTTATAGAACACCATGCAGATTTAACCTAAAGACTACCTGAAACTCCCACAAATCAAGGATAAAGGATCCTAAAAGCATTAAGAGAAAAGAAACAAATAACATACAAAGGAGCTCCATTACATCTGACAGCAGACTTCTCAGTGAAAAACTTACAGGCCAGGAAAGAGTGACATAACATATTTAAAGTGCTCAAGGAAAAAAAAATTATCCTAGAATAGTATATTCAGTGATGATATCCTTCAAACATGAAGAAGTAAAGACATTTCCACACAAACAAAAACTGAGGGATTTAATCAACACCAGAACTATCCTACAAGAAATGCTAAAGGGAACTTTTCAATCTGAAAGAAGAGGACATTAACAAGCAATAGGAAATCATCTAAAGGTACAAAACTCACCGGTAATAGTAAGCACACATACAAAGACTATTATAATGTTGTAAGTGTGGTGTGTAAACTACTCACGTCTTGAGTAGAAGGAATAGATGGTTAACATATAAAAATAATAAATACAACTTTTCAAGACATAGAGTATAATAAGACATAAAGAGAAACAACAAAAAGTTAAGAAGCATTGGGGGATGGACTGAAAGTATAGAGTTTTTATTACTTTTTATTGTTTGTTAGTTTTCTTTAACAATACACGCTAGGTTTCATCAGTTTAAAACAAAGATGTTATTTGCAAGCCTCATGGTAATCTTGCATCAAAAAATCAAACAGATTTACAAAAAATGAAAAGCAAGAAACGAAATCTTATCACCAGAAAAAGTCACCTTCACAAAAAAGGAAAATGGGAAGGTAAAAAGGAAAAAAGAGAAGACTACAAAAACAAAAAATAACAAAATGGGAGGAGTAAGTCCTTACTTATCAATAATGTTGAATATAAATGGACTAAACTCTTCAATCAAAAGACATAATGTGGCTGAATGGATGAAAAAACAAGACCCAGTGATCTGTTGCCTACAAGAAACACACTTCACCAATAAAGACACACATTGGGCCAGGTGTGGTGGCTCATGCCTGTAATCCCAGCGCTTTGGGAGGCCGAGGCGGGTGGATCATGTGGTCAGAAGATCAAGACCATCCTGGCTAACACAGTGAAACCCCATCTCTACTAAAAATACAAAAGAAAAAATTAGCCAGGCGTGGTGGTGGGTGCCTGTAGTCCCAGCTACTCGGGAGGCTGAGACAGGAGAATGGCATGAACCCAGGAGGCGGAGCTTGCAGTGAGCCGAGATTGCACCACTGCACTCCAACCTGGGCGACAGAGCAAGACTCCCGTCTCAAAAAAAAAAAAAAAAAAAAAAAAAAAAAAAAGACACACGGTGACTGAAAATAAAGAGTAGAAAAATATATTTCATGCAAATGGAAAATTAAAAAGCAACATTTGTATGAGACAAAATAGATTTCAAGACAAAAAACTGTGAAAAGAAACAAGGAAAGTCATTATACAATGATAAAGGGGTTGCTTCAGCAGGAGGTATAACAATTGTAAATATATATGCACCCAACACTGGGGCACCCAGATATATAAAGGAAATATTATTAGAGCTAAAGAGGTAGGCCAAATACAATAATAGCTGCAGACTTCAACACCTCACTTTTAGCATTAGACAGACCTTTTAGACAGAAAGTCCATAAAGAAACATTGAAGTTAATCTGCACTATAGACCAAATGGACTTAATAGATATTTACAGAATATTTTATCCAGTGGCTGCAGGATACACATTGTTTTCCTCAGCACATGGACCATTCTCAAGGAAAGGCCATGTTGGCCCACAAAATGAGTCTCAAAAAATTCAAAAAATTGAAAACATATCAAGTATCTTCTCTAACCACAATTGAATAAAACTAGAAATGAATAACAACAATAAATTTGGAAATGATAAAAACACAGATAAATTAAACCATATGCTCCTGAATGATCAATGGGTCAATAAATAAATTATGAAGAAAATTTAAAAAATTCTTGAGACAAATGAAAGTGGAAACACAAAATAACAAAACCTGTGTAATATAGCAAAAGCAGTACTAAGTGGAACATTTATAGCTATAAATGCCTACATCAAAACAGTAGAAAAACTTCAAATTCACAATCTAATTATACATCTTAAAGAAGCAGAGGAAAGCAAGAGCAAACAAAGTTGTAGTTAACAGAAGAAAGGAAATAATTTTAAAAATGGAGCGGAAGTCAGTGAAGTTGGAACAAGGAAAACATTACAAAAGATCCATGAAACAAAATGTTGGTTATTTGCAAAGATAAACAAAATACACAAACCTTTAGTCAGATTAAGAAGAAAAAAGAGAAGACCCAAGTAAAATCAGAGATGAAAATGGAGACATTACAAATGATACTGCAGAAATTCAGAGTATCATTAGTGGCTATTACAAGCAACCATATGCCAATAAATTTGAAAACCTAGAAGAAATGGATAAATTCCCAGACATATGTAACCTACCAAAGTTGAACCATGAAGAAATCCATGACTGGAATAGGCCAATAACAAGTAATGAGATTGAAGCCATAATAAAAAGCCCCCCAGCAATGAAAAGCCCAGGACCCAGTGGCTTCACTGCTGAATTTTACCAAACAAGGAAGAACTAATACCAAACTATTCCAAAAAATAGAGAAAGAATTAATACTTCCAGGCTCATTATCTGAGGCTAGTATTACTCCACTACCAAAACCAGACAGACACATCACAAAAGAAAACTACAGGCCAATATCCTTGATGAACATCAATGCAAAAATCCTCAGCAAAGTACTAGCAAACCAAATTCAACAATATATTAGAAAGATCATTCATCATGAGCAAGTGGGATTTATCCCATGGATACAAGAATGTTTTAACATATGCAGATCAATCAGTGTGATATAGCATACCAACAGAATGAAGGACACAACCATATAATCATTTCAATTGATGCTGAAATACCATTTGATAAAATTCAACATCCCTTCATGATAAATTCCCTCAAAAAACAGTATAGAAGGAACATACCTCAACACAATGAGAGCCATATACAACAGACCCCTAGCTAGTATGATACTAAATGGGGAAAAACTGAAAAGCCTTACCTCTAAGATTTGGAACATGACAAGGGGGCCCACTGTCACCACTGTTATTCAACATAATACTAGAAGTGCTAGCTAGAGCAATCAGATAAGAGAAAGAAATAAAGTGCATCCATACTGGGAAGGAAGAATTCAAATTATCTTTGTTTGCAGATGATATAATTTTATATTTGGAAAAACCTAAAGACTTCATCAGTAAATGATTAGAACTGATAAACAAATTCAGTTAAGTTGCAGGATACAAAATCAACATACAAAAATCAGTAGCATTTCTATATGCCAACAACAAGTAATCTAAAAAAAATTTAAAAAGTGGTACCAATGTCCTGGAGAGTTTCATCAAAGTTTTCTTTAGTAGTTTCATAGTTGGGGTCTCAGGTTGATGTATTTAATCCACTTTTATTGGATTTTTTGTTTGTGGCAAGAGATAGTGATCTAGTTTCATTTTTCTGCATATGGATATTCAGTTTTCCCAGCACCATTTATTGAAGAGACTGTTCTTTCCCCAATGTATGTCCTTGGGACCTTTGTCAAAAATGAGTTCATGTTAGATGTATGGATTTTATTTCTGGGTTCTCTATTCTGTTCCATTGGTCTATCTGTATGTTTTTATGCCAGGATAATGATGTTTTTGTTATATAGCTCTGTAGTATAATTTGAAGTCAGGTAATGTGATTCCTCCATTTTTGTTATTTTGGCTATTCTAGGTCTTTTGTGGCTGCATATACATTTTGATTTTTTTTTCTATTTCTATAAAGAATGTCATTGGTATGAGATAGAGATTACAGTGAATCTGTAGATTGTTTTGGATAGTATGGACATTTTAGCAACATTGATTCTTCCAATCCATGAATGTGGAAATCTTTCCATTTTTTTGTGATATATTGTACATTTAAAAAAAACTAAAAGTATAATTGGAATGTTTACAAAACAAGGAAAGAATAAATGCTTGAGGTGATGGATACCCCATTTTCCCTGATGTGATTATTACTCATGTCTGCTGGTATCAAAATATCTTATGTATCCCATAAATATATCACCTCTATATGCCCATAAAAATTAAGAAAAATTTAAAAACACAATGAGATACTCCCTCATGCCTGTTAGAATGGCTATTATCAAAAATACAAAAGATTATAAGTGCTGGTAAGGATGTGGGAAAAAGGAGACCTTTGTCCACCATTGGTGAGAATGTAAGTAAGTACAGCCATTATGGAAAATGGTATGGAGGTTCCTAAAACTTTTTTCTCCGTGTTTTCCCCTTTTTCTTTTTACTTACCACTGCCCATATAATTACCAAACCACACACACACACAAATAGAACTACCATATGATCCAGTAATCCCACTGCTGGGTATATATCCAAAGGAAATGAAATCAGTATGTTGAAGAGATATCTATACTCCCATGTTCATTACAGCATTATTCACAATAGTCAAGATTTGGAAGCAATCCAAGTGTTCATGAACAGATGAATGGATAAAGAAAATGTGGTACATATACACAATGGAGTACTATTCAGCCGTTAAAAAAAAGATATTCTGTCATTTGCAACAACATGGGTGGAACTGGAGGACATTATGTTAAGTGAAATAATCTGGGCACAGAAAGACAACTATCACATGCTCTCATTCTTATGTGGAATCTATAAAAGTTAACCCATAGAAGCAGAGAGCATAATGGTGTTTACCAGGGACTGGGGGTGGGAGTGTTGGGGAGATATTTGTCAAGGATACAAAGTTTCAGTTAGATAGGAGGAAAATGTTCAAGAGATATATTTTACAACATGGTGACTACAGTTAATAGCAATTTATTGCATTCTTGAAAATCACTGGGAATAAATTTTAAGGTTCTCACCACAAAAAAATGATAACTATGTGAGGAAATTCATATGCTAATTTACTTTATTTGGCCATTGTTTCCAAACATCATGTTGCACTTGATAAATATATACAATCTTTGTCAATTGAAAAAGAAATCAAATAATGGTAGAGATTTCTGAGAGTCTGTGCAAGACAAACTGGCAGGTGGGACAGAGAACTTTATGTAAGGGAATCTTTGGGCTGTGCCCTTCATCTCACTTCCCCTTACTATTTTGACATTTAAAGATATTATAATAACTAAAGAGTTTTGTCACATGAGATTTTTACAGAACACCCAGGCCGTCTTCTTGAGCAGGCCCTGATGCCCATTTTTCATAGGTAGGGGAGTGACTTTTCTTTGTTTTCTCAGCATTCTTGATTTGGTCAACCCTCTCATTAAATTTCCTAGATTTTAACTGTTTCTAGACTTTACAGTTACAGTTCTTATATTTTAACTGTTCAGACATATTAATTTTTAAGGAACAAGTCATTTAATTTTAAAATAAATTTTTGTTTTAAAAACTTTAGGAATTTCCAAAGGAATAAGGCATGCCCAGTTAGTGCTCAGAGTGGGTATTTGCTGATTTTTTAAATATTTTTTGAGAATATAGTCAAAGAAATGTGAATTAGTTGAAGATATAAATACATTAACACATGGTTAAACTTTTGTGTCACATGTAAGTAAGGATTTATTCAATAAGTATTATAATGTGTTACAATGTAAAAGGCACTGTGCTGGACACAGCGAGCTGGACACATAGCTGAAAAAAAAATATTGTCCCTGTATTACAGCCTGGCAGAATATATAAGACATGTGCCCGTAAGGTAGAATATGATCAGTATCACAAGAGCCAAAGAAAGTTATCATCCTAGGAATGTCAGAAAAGAAAGTAAACTGTTTGGATTAAAAGATTAAAGGAGAGGATGACATTTGGGCAATATCTTGAAGGATAGATAGGCAGAGGCATTTCTCATGGCATGAGCAAAGACATAGATGCCAGAAAGAACAAAGTTTTTTCAGGCAACTGTGTGGAGTGCAGTTGGATAGGAAGGGGCAAATGACCAGAAAGGTTGAATTATAGAATGTCTGGCCTTGAAGGGGGCATTTAAGATAAATTAATCCACTCATGTTATAGGTGAAGAAACAGGTGGCTTATCCAAAGCAAGCTATCTGGTTTGTAGTAGTTTGGGGCCAGATTATATAGAGCTTTAGATATTAGGTAAAATAATTCTCATAAATAGTAGAGCTGAGATTTGAACCCAATAGTATGGCTCCACAGTCCAAACCCTGAATGACTATACTGAACTACCATCGAAGTGATGTATTACAAAGTGGCAGTTGAGCAGAGGATGAACCAAAATAGGAAGAAGAATAAGTACAGAAAGACCAGTTAGGAGATCATTGTAATGATATAGGCAAGAGGTGATTAGGGCTCAAGTTGTGGATGAGAGTTATTAGAATGGAAGAAAGTGATAGACCCAAGAAATATTTTAAAGAAAGACCTGGTACAGTGGATGCAGTAATGAGGAGGAGGAATAAAAGAGGATAGGAAGCCCAATGAGTCAAAAGTATGAGATGATATCCAAAGAAAGGGAATGTAGACTTACAAACCAATAGACTTTTTTTCTATTTCTATCAATGGAACTTTTTTCTAGAGAAATGAAAATTAAAGCTTTGCCTTAATCAACTCTGATCAAGCCAAACTTAAAACATTCAGTTCTGCAACTTGAAGAGAGAGATTAATAAAGCAAAACATGTTTAGAAAATGACGAGTAGGATGTTAAAGAGATTTTATGGCTAACAGTCATAGGAACAGAGCCTGATTAGCTGGGAGAACAGAAAATGCAGGAAAGGGCATAACTGTCCTCAGATATTTGAAAGGCTGTCATATGGAAGAAATAAAAAAGAAAGAAAAAGATACCTTTTTTTTGTAAGGTATCATGAAGCAGACCAGGGCCAATGGGTGGAAGGAACCAGGAGAGAGGTTTGGGGCACAAGATAAGGAAGAAATATATAGAAATGAGAACTGTGCTGTGCCTAGTGCACTTCATCCTTGCACTCCACAGATGCTGGTGGAATGAATGCCTTGGGGAATAGTGGTTAGCCTGGCTCTGGAATTGCCCCAAAATTGCTAAATAACAACTTGTTGAGGGTACTGTAAAGGAGATTCGAGCAATATATGGGTGGCTGGACTAGGCAAATTTTGAGACGGAGTTTTGCTCTGTCGCCCAGGCTGGAGTGCAGTGGCATGATCTCAGCTTACTGCAAGCTCCGCCTCCCAGGTTCACGCCATTCTCCTGCCTCAGCTTCCTGAGTAGCTGGGACTACAGGCACCCACCACCATGCCCAGCTAATTTTTTTGTGTTTTTAGTAGAGACGGTGTTTCACTGTGTTAGCCAGGATGGTCTTGATCTCCTGACCTCGTGATCTGCCCACCTCAACCTCCCAAAGTTCTGGGATTACAGGCGTGAGCCACCGCACCCAGCCTGGACTAGGCAAATTTTAAGGGTCACTCCAACACTGAGATTCTTTGGAGCTGTGGTTGGAAAAATTTTGAGTGATTAGAACTAGGGTAGCGCCCTGTTCTCAAGTGTGGTGGACTTAAAGCTTTTGGTAGGATTGTGGACCAAGTCTCTAGAAAGCCAGTACATCTAGTAAGTATGTGTGGTGCTGAAATTGAAAAGAGACAACCCAGGAATATGCTCTCCAGAGAATTAAAGGCATACCTGGAAAAAATGATTCCACTCTAGATAGGCTCATTTTCTACTGTCAGTCAGTCATTTCTAGGAAATGGTAAAATAAGTTGATTTTTTTTTTGGACTTTGATTTTGGGGGTGTCTCAGTAGCTGCTCATAGTAAGAAGGAGACTGAAATTATTCATTCACTCAGGCAGCAAAAGGTAGAAAGAAGTGCAAATATATCTATCCGATTGACATAAAACCTTGTTATTTCAAGCAGTATGTAAAGTTAAGACTAGAGCAAGTGGCCTGACAGTAACACTCTTTCCCCATCTCTCCTCAGGCTGCCTGTGCCAACTCTTCACCTTTGAGTCAGGGGAGTGCTTGTAAAATTTTGATTTGCCTTGGGTCCTACCCTTCAGTTGATTGTTCCCTACCTTCCTCTGACCTCAAAAATGGTCAGAATCATAAGTCTTATTTCCAGAAGTAATCCGCTGCTTGGTTCATGCACCTCTGTAGCAAAGATGATAAATACGTTTAATCTTTTGGGCCAATTCTGATTGAATAGTAGTGGCCACATAGGGCAATGTGGTGAGAAGTCATTTGGAGCCTCATCTGAACACAGCAGGAAAGAATGCCATGGCTGATTAACGATGTCTGCTGTATAGGTAGGGGATAAGAGACTGACAGCATGCATGCCCCCAAAATGTACTATTCTTGGAATACAGGAAAAAGTTAAAAACTTCTGCCAAAAACTTTTATTATCTGCAACTTGCCTAGGTTAAGTGGTTAGAACACAGGGCTTCTAATCCCTAATCCTCCTGTATGTTTTAGCCATCAGAATCGGATATTAAGTTGAACCTTGATTCTGGCCACAAAATCATTTCCTAACTGTAGCCAAGGCTGAGTCCTGGCCCTGGTCACAGATTAAGCCCCAGTCTGGCCACCGATGGTACCCTAACTCCAGGCAGCTAATACACAAATGATCATTATCAGATGGATTAAGTCAAATGCATTCTCACCTCTGGCGACACAGTTCAAGGCCTGCGCTTTACTAGAGGTGGGTCAGTAGCTGTGCCTTTTGTCTGTGAAGGACAGTGCATTATTGATATAGCAATATGCTTGTCAGTGTTTCTTCTTCGATTGTCTGGCTGCAGAGAGCACAGATACTTTATTGCCATGGTAGACAGTCTTTTCCTGAAGAAGATAAAAATAAAATGGCAAGAAAGAAATGAAACTTGAGTGAAAGAAGTAATTTCCTGTGACTGTGAAAACATAAAGCAAATGCCTGAACATGATTTTAAATGGATCTGTGAATGTGGCTGATGGAAGGAAGCTTTCTTGGAAAGGACGTAACTGTGAGTGCTGCTAGGTATAGAGCACATTAGGGGGCAAGGAAGCCAGGAATCATGTGCTGGAAGTCAGTTTCTGTTAAATGAATAGACTTCAAACAGCTACTAAATCCGGTCTGGATAAATGGGTTTTTAGAATAATAATTTTTAAAAAATCATGAAGTGACTTGATAAGGTAGTAATGAAAGTGTCAAAGTCTCCACTTTGACTGAAGCTGAGGTGTAATAGGGGATTTATTTCAATATCTAAATCTTTTCAGAATGTCAGGAGGGGGGAAGCTGAGATATTAGAACTACATTTGAATCCTTGAACTGGGAGTGGGGGCTTTGGAATGTACGGGAACAGTTTGGTCCAATAGAACCTTCTATGATTATGGAAATATTCCATATCTGCTCTGTCCAGTACAGCAGTCACTAGCTATATGTGGCTATTGAGCACTTGAAATGTGGCTAGTGTGATGGAGGAACATACTTTTAAATTTTATTTAATTGTAATGGATTTAAAATTAAATAGCCATAAGTGGCTAGTGGCTACCATACTGGACAGCATAGCACTAGAATTTAGGTAAGTCTCCATATCTAAGAGCAACAGAAAAACCCAAGGAGAAAAGAAAACAACCAGCAAATCCGTATGGCTGTGCTCAATTTTTACCTCTATTGAGAAGAATAGCCTTTTAGCTTTAGATAGACTTGGCACCTTGATTTTAAATGAGAGCATGCCAGCATTGGTGGAGTGTGTGTCCCCGTGGCCAATCTAAGAACATGGAAAGTTCAAGCACATTATTCTTTACTAATGGGCATTAATAACTTTAATGAAAGTAATCCACCTTATTTTAAGCAGAGAAAAGAATATTTTACAAAAGAAATGTAATTAGGATTTTTATTAGAGAATGTGCTACTGTTTTTTTTTTTTTTTTTTTTCTGCTCTGGATATAATAACCAGAGTTCTGTCTTTATATGGGACATATATAATTCAGTCAAAGCCAAGAAACTTAATATCTATTTCAATATCACACTATTGGTGACTTGGACTATAGAATAAAACAAGAAAATAATGATATACAGTTGAGTCTCCATATCCATGGGTTCTGCATTTGTGGATTAAACCAACCACAGATTTAAAATATTTTTTTAAAAAAACAATAAAAACCAAAACTAATACAACAATTTAAAATAATACAGATAAAAAGCCAATGCAGCATAGCAACTATTTATGTAGCATTTAATTTGTATAAGTAATATAGAGATGATTTAAAGTATAAAGGAGGATGTATGGAGGTTGTATGCAAATACCACACCATTTTATATCAGGGACTTGAGAATCCTTGGATTTGGGTATCTGTGGGGGTACTTGGAACCAGTTTCCTGTAGATATGGAGGGATAACTGTGCCGTAAACCAAATGAATTTCTTTGGGAAGAGTTTGGGTGTGATGAAGCAGATCTTATACTTGATTGGCTTTATCCCCTTGTTCTTTTAATGATTGTAATTTTGACATCTAGCTCTTTAATTTGCAACTGTTTTCTTATGTACTACCTTTATGCTTCTTAATTTTTCCCACTTTATCATCTTTCATTCACTCAAAAAACTTAAAGAAGTCTCATGTATCTAGTGCATTGGGTATAATGAGGTATGGTAAAAGATAATACTGGGGCAAGATCACGAAGGACTTTGAAGCCATGTTGAAGCATTTAGACTATTCCAGGAGCAGTGGGATTTACATGAGATTTTCGGAAAGCTCATTGGCTGCAGCATGGGGTATGAATTGAAAAGCAGGGAAAGTGAGACCCTTTAAATTAGTTAGGAGGTAAGGTGATGGTAGCAGCAGAGACATAAAGAAGTAGACAGAATCAAGACATGTTTAAGTGGTAGCATTGCTAGAACTTGGTGACTGATTAAATGAAGAAGGAACAGACTGTATCCTCCTTGAAACTCCTTGAATAGTCTCTGCTCCTGCCCTATGCCTTTCCTGAGACAAAACACAGAACTCTGTCATTCATCCCCCAAATAAATCCACTTCCCAAAGCATTGAAGGGAAATATGCATTTTACTGAATATTTCATGGGGAAATGGAAGACTGGGTTACATTGTGCATAACAGAGGGAAATTTAATCTGATTCCCTTATTGGACATATCTCACCCAAAGTCTTTTTCCTATCTGATTTTCCCCTGGGTTTTCTCTTCCTCCTTCCTCTAATATTCCTGCCTCTCCAGCTTCTCTGCCCTCCTGCCCTCTCCTAGATTCGATTCCGCCTCTACCCCCTTTCTTATAGAGAACAATTTTACTTTTCTCTGGGCTTGTACAATTTACATTCTCATGTGGCAACCTAGTTTTACCTTTTGCTTGGGATCCATCATCTTTAGAAGTCAGGAGGCACCATAGATAATAATCAATTTTCCTATTTTTTTCTTTTGCCTCAGGCTCTAATATGTCTAGGCACTACATTGTTACTATTGTTATTTAAAATTTTTATATTTTGTTCACTATGTATTTTTACATTAATTTTGATTTTTAAAAATATTGCTTTAAAATGCTAGTCATCTTAATTCTGAGTCTTTTGCTGCCCCTGATATTTTGTGTCCAAGGGGAGTGCCTTGCTTGTCATACTATTGTGCCAGCCCTGGCCTTTGATAAGCTGGAGTAATTTTAGAAATACATTTTATGCACTTTATATGCCTGTAATTCTCCTGAAATACAGGCTTTCTTAGGCCACCTACTCTAACTTTTTGTATATTAATGCTTATTTCTACCCATCTGAGGTGTATTTCATTGGAAAAATTTATTTTTACTCATTCAACATTCTGTAAGCTCCTATTATATACCAGGCACTGTGTGCTGGTCTAGGCTTATAATTGTAAAAAGATCTTTTCAGTGGATGAGATAGAGAGGAAATAAATAAATATGCCAAAAATTGCTTAAAACAAATTTTTCTTTTGGCAAATAGTTATTGAGTACCTACTATGCTAAGTTTTGTGGATACAAGATTTCTGACCCTATGGAGCTCATATCCTTACAGGGGAATAAAGTCACAACTTGGATTGGTGGCAAGAAAAAGGGCCTGGGGAAAAAAGACAAGGAAAATTGTGTTTAGTAGGTGGTAGAGGAAAAAAAACTAGGAAGTGACTTTTCCCCCAGCATACATAAGGCAAACAGTTGGTCATGCAAGCCAGCTTGTGCCCAAAGTCGTGAATATATGAAATGGTGTTAGAAATGTTAGAAGGCAGCAGGATGGGCCAGGCAAGAGAGATCAGGAACTGGAAATTAAGCCAGCATGTTGGGATGATCCCAACTCAGCAACAGACTCAACTCCATGTCCAGCAAGAGCTAGTGCATGAAGCAGTTCGGATAAATGGCCAGCCTCAGGGATATCCATCAAGGGCACAATTATTCTGGAAGGGTGGAGGAGAATAGCACTGTACAATTTAGAAGAAGGAAATATGCATACATGGACACAAGAAGCTATTTGGTGAGGTGGAAGCCTGGTAACTGACAACTGGATTGTGTGGTTTTGAAACTTAAAGGAAGAAGGGGAAACAAACATTACAGATGATTAGAAATTTTTGTCAAACAAGATTGGAGCCAGCAAGATCATCAGCTGGACCCTTGGAACTAATGTTCCTTCAATTCCTTCCTTGATGAGGAACAAGTTGGTCTCAGAGCTTGTGGCTCACTCTGCAGATGGCTTCACCTGTCAGGAGTAGCACACTGGAAGAAGAGAGGAACCAGTCAAGACCATTTGAGCTAATAATGGGGTAATATAGATAATGCCTTATCTGTGCTTTTCATGACTAGAAACAGAAACTTTTAAACACAAATCTTTGTTGTTAATGATGATGATGTTAAGGTGATTTAAATGTGAAATGTGATAAGGTGATTACATTGTGAAAAGTATCTGGAATTCTGCTTTGCTTTTATCACTTGAAAAATGGTTTTCTTCCAAAGCTTAACTCAATTAATGTTTTACCTCCCCCAATATGCCAGAACCACAAATTCTGCAGGGCGTTAGTTATGCATTAAATTCACCTTCTCATATTCACGACAGCTAAATCATTTTTACTTTTATATTGCCTTCTTACTGATATTTTGCCAAATTCACATATGCACAGGAAGAAAGTTGATATTTTCTCTCTGTTAGCATGAGGTGCTTTATTGCTGAACTCAATGGCAGCACATTAATTCAAAGGGAGAGAGGCCAATGAGACTGGAAATCAAGCCCTTCAATTCTGAATTTCCACATTTATTGCATTTGAGGATGCCAAGGCATAATGATAAAGCATTCCAGCAGGCGGAACTCATGGTTTTAAACCTATTTACTCTGCTGTAGTTGAATGTCGCTGCATATGACAAATGTTGTGAATAAGTATGTTTCAAGGCCAAAGAGCTCTATGAGAAATCTCATCATTCTAAAGATCACAAAGTCATTTCAGAAACTGAACAATATTATAGCAGCTTAATAGCAAATTTGAATCTTATGTCTCCAACATGTCAAGAGTTCTTTAAAGCACCCTGTGGGTGGTTTGTGCACAACAGTCAGTACTCCTCTGTTTTAGACCTGGCAGGGACCAAAACTGAAATTCTCCCCAAAAGGCAATGAACTCACTACTTGGTTACGAACTAAACGTTCAAGGTTCTCATCATGGAAGAACTCAAAAAGTCAGGCTTTGTTAGTGCAAAAGAATCATTTCAACGGATTGACTGATCCATCATACAGTTTGAAATTAGAAAATTCACTTTTGGCTTTTAAAACTTGAACCTTCATGTAAACCTGTTATAATTATTACCTTACAAGCAGCATTTGTCCCTTTCCCAAAAAGGTTTAAAAATATAACCAAAGTCTGAAAAAATAAATGCCAAGAAATCCTTGTTTTTTTGTGTGTGTTTATATCAGCCCTGTGTTCTGAATTTTCTGGGATGAGATCTTTTAAAAAACTGTCTTCTTAGGCCCATAAACTATTGATATTTCCAAATCATTTCAACATTTCTTATACAGATCACGTCTCCCTGAAAACTTTTTACATCTTAGGTAGCACAAAACTCCTTTGTAAGACAGCATGATTCAAAGTTGGTATTGGCCTTTTTTAACCATAAATGACATTTTCAGTTTCAGAAAGTATAAGGTAATTCTTGTTTTGGAGCGTCTCTGTGAGAGGGATTCAGCAGAAGGCAATCCAAAATTTACCTGGCCTGCCTAAACTTGGCTGTGACCAAAGGAACTCACATTTGAGTCCAGTTTTAGGAAGGGGGTAAAATAAAAAGGAAAAATAATGACACTTGGGAAAATATATGGCCTTCTCTGTATGCTTTAATGAAGAAGTGTTGTGCATAGTCCTCACATGACTTGTTTAAACCCAATTCCAAATCTACTGGTCTGCAAAGTGCTCTTTGGATTTGCAGTCCTGATTTTTAAATCTAAAGATAACAAAGTCTCCCCTGGGCCTCATCAGATCTTAATTGTTAAAGTATCTCAGTGTGGCTGATGTGGTTTGTACAACCTAACTTAACTGAACTGTGAGCACACCCTGAAATCTCAGCAGGATTAATTTTTTCACAGTTTGAATGATTTTTATCAGATTAATTACCACCTCCTGCAGTCCAATCCCTCACTCTCTGCCAACCCACCCCAAGAATGTATATCTATTTCTGGAGCTGTGAGAAATCCAACTGTCACGATGCATTTAGCTAAATTCAATTTTTTTTTTTTTTTGACAAAACTAGGTTCCTGGAACAATCCTTGCTGAGCTAGTGGTTGAAAATTGAGATGCTACATGTAAATAGGTACAGTGTTTCAAGCAAACAACAAAGTGGTTTTGTTTGAATTTTGGGTTTGTTACCACAAATAATTGCATTTAATGGGCATTATGTCTGATTTAACACACCGCCAGGATTTTCTTTACCTCTTTACCTCTGGATACTCATGCTTTCTTTATCTCTTACAAAAGCTAAAGCCTTTTGCATATGTTTGAAACCTCTGAAGTCATCTGTCATAATATTTTAGCTAATCCCTATTGTGAATGACACAGGCAGGTGTAGGAACCATTAAAGTGTACACCAATAATAAATAGATAAACAAACAAATGAGAAGGAAGGGCTCTTTTTTTATGGTAGAATGCTGACTGATATCTGTGGAAGGAATAGTAGAGCTGAAAATCACCATTTTGCTGCCATCATAATACAGAGGGTTGAGGCAAGAATCATCAATAAATCCTAACTATAGCAGGGGAGATTTTGATGAGTAAATAGATATATGTGTAGTTTCAGTGTTTCTTCATAGATTGCATTTTAGTTATGAATTGAAAGAGAGTATATAGTGAAAAAACTGGACAATGTCTTGACTGGGTGATCAAAATCAATGTCACAGGTAGATATTGTGTCCTCTAAATATGATGCTCTGAATAGAACATGTCATTTATGTAGTTTTCTGGCTGGGAATGCATAGCCTCAATCCAATCATAAGGAGACATCAGACAAACCAAAATTGAGGAATGATCTATAAAATAACAGGCCTATACTCTTCAAAGATGTCAGTGTTATAAAAGACAAAGGAAGGCTGTAGAACCATTTGAGATTAAAGGAAACTAAAGGGGCATGATAATTAAATTTAATGCATGATGCTAGGTTGGTTTTTGTACTGGAGGAACCAAAATGTGACAGCTGAAGAGACACAATATGATCATAGCAGATGGGAGGCAAGACTAGATCTCAGCCCCGACTCAGATGTAGAGAGCAGCGTGAGGAGGCTCACATCATGAATTGTAGCTCCAGATCAACTGCAAGAACAAACCAGCAATCCTGAGAGGACCCACAGACCCGCTGAAGGAAGGGGACTGTTCTTGTAGGACCTGGGAGATACCCCAAATACTCAGCTGCAGCAAGACCCGCCCAAAGAGAGTCTGAGCTCAGACATACCTAGCCCTGCCCCCCACCTGATAGGCCTTCCCTATACACCCTGGTAGCTGAAGACAAAGGGCATATAATCTTGGGAGTTCTAGGGCCCTGCCCACTGCCAGTTCCTCTCCATACTACCACAGCTGATGCTCTCTGGAAAGCGGCCCCTCCCAGCAGGATGCCAACCAGCACAAAAATAGAGCATTAAACCACCAAAGCTAAGCATCTTCACAGAATCCATTTCACCCCACCTACCCCACCGCCTCCACTGGAACAGGCATTGGTATCCACGGCTGAGAGACCCATAGAGAGTTCACATCACAGGACTCTGTGCAGACAATCCCCAGTACAAGCCCAGAGCGGGGTGGACTAACTGGGTGGCTAGACCCAGAAGAGAGACAACAATCACTACAGCTTAGCTCACAGGAAGCCACAACCATAGGAAAAGGGGGAGAGTACTGCATCAAGGGAACACCCCATGGGACAAAAGAATCTGAACAACAGCCTTCAGCCCTAGACCTTCCCTCTGACAGAGCCTACCCAGATGAGAAGGAATCAGAAAACCAACTCTGATAACATGACAAAACAAGGCTCTTTAACACCCCCGAAAAATCACACTAGTTCATCAGCAATAGACCCAAAGCAAGAAGGAATCCCTGATTTACCAGAAAAAGAATTCAGGAGATTAGTTATTAAGCTAATAAGGGAGGCACCAGAGAAAGGTGAAGCCAAATGTAAAGAAATCCAAAAAATGATACAAGAAGTGAAGGGAGAAATATTCAAGGAAATAGATAGCATAAATGAAAGACAATCAAAACTTCAGGAAACAATGGACACACTCATAGAAATGCAAAATTCTCTGGAAAGTCTCATCAATAGAATTGGACAAGTAGAAGAAAGGGATTCAGAGCTCGAAGACAAGGTATGCGAATTAAGCCAATCCAATAGAGACAAAGAAAAAAGAATAAGAAAATATGAACAAAGCCTCCAAGGAGTCTGGAATTATGTTAAGCAACCAAACCTAAGAATAATCAATGTTCCTGAGGAAGAAGAGAAATCTAAAAGTTTGGAAAACATATTTGGGGAAATAATCAAGAAAAACTTCCCCAGCCTTGCTAGAGACCTGGACATTCAAATACAAGAAGTACAAAGAATACTTGGGAAATTCATCTCAAGCAGATCATTGCCTAGGCACATTGTCATCGGGTTATCTAAAGTTAAGACAAAGGAAAGAATCTTAGGAACTGTGAGACAGAAGCATCAGGTAACCTATAAAGGAAAACCTATCAGATTAACAGCAGATTTCTTAGCAGAAACCCTACCAGATAGAATGGATTGGGTCCCTATCTTCAACCTCCTCAAACAAAACAATCATCAGCCAAGAATTTGGTATCCAATGAAACTAAGCATCATATTTGAAGAAAAGATAGTCTTTTTCAGGCAAACAAATGCAGAGAGAATTCACCACTACCAAGCCACCACTACAAGAACTGCTAAAAGGAGCTCTAAATCTTGAAACAAATCCTGGAAACACATCAAAACAGAACCTCTTTAAAGCATAAATCACACAGGATATGTAAAACAAAAATACAACTTAAAAAGCAAAAACAAAAAACAAGGTACACAGGCAACAAATAGTATGATAAATGCAATGGTACTTCATATCTCAATACTAACATTGAATGTAAATGGCCTAAATGCTCCACTTAAAAGATTCGGAACTGCAGAATGGATAAAAACTCACTAACCAGCTATCTACTGCCTTCAGGAGACTCACTTAACACATAAGGATTCACATAAATTTAAAGCAAAGGGTGGAAAAAGACATTAATGCAAATGGACACCAAAAGCAAGTAGGGGTAGCTTTTCTTATATCAGATAAAACTACTTTAAAGCAACAACAGTTAAAAGAGACAAAGAGGGACATTATATAATGGTAAAAGGCCTTGTCCAACAGGAAAATATTACAATCCTAAACATATATGCACCTAACACTGGAGCTCCCGATTTACAAAACAAATACTAACAGACCTAAGAAATGAGCTAGACAGGTGCAGCACACCAACATGGCACAAGTATACATATGTAACAAACCTGCACGTTATGCACATGTACCCTAGAACTTAAAGTATAATAATAATAATAATAATAATAATAATAATAATAATAAAGAAATGAGCTAGACAGCAAGACAATAATAGTGGGAGACTTCAATACTCCACTGACAGCACTAGACAGGTCATCAAGATGGAAAGTCAACAAACAAACAATGGATATAACTCTGCCTAGGAACAAATGGACTTAACAGATATGTACAGAACATTCCACCCAACAACTACAAAATACACATTCTATACAATAGCACATGAAACTTTCTCCAAGATAGACCATATGATAGACCATGAAATGAGCCTCAATAAATTTAAGAAAATTAAAATTATGTCAAGCACTCTCTCAGACTAAAGTGGAATAAAACTGGAAATCAACTCCAAAAAAACCCTTCAAAACCATGCATTTACATGGAAATTAAATAACCTACTCCTGAATGAGCATTGGGTCAAAAGTGAAATTAAGATGAAAATTAAAAAATTATTTGAACTGAACAACAATAATGACACAACCTGTCAAAACCTCGAGGATACAGCAAAGGTGGTGCTAAGAGGCAAGTTCATAGCCCCAAAGCCTACATCAAAAAGACTGAAAGAGCACAAACTGACATTCTAAGGTGATATCTCAAGGAACCAGAGAAACAAGAACAAACCAACCAAAACCCAGCAGAAGAAAATAAATTACCAAGATCAGATTAGAACTAAATGAAATTGAAACAAAACAAACAAACAAAAAAATACAAAAGATAAATGAAACCAAAAGCTGGTTCTTTGAAATATAAATAAAATTGATAGGTCATTAGCAAGATTAACCAATAAAAGAAGAGAGAAAATCCAAATAACCTCAGTAAGAAACGAAACAGGAGATAGTGCAGCTGACACCACTGAAATGCAAATGAGCCCTCAAGGCTACTATGAACACCTTTACGCACATAAACTAGAAAACCTAGAAGAGATGAACAAATTCCTGTAAAAATACAATCTTCCTAACTTAAATTATGAAGAATGAGATACCCTGAACAGACCAATAACAAGCAGCGAGATTGAATTGGTAATTAAAAAATTACCAGCAAAAAAGTCCAGGACCAGAAGGATTAACAGCAAAATTCTACCAGACATTCAAAGAAGAATTGGTACCAATCCTTTTGACACTAGTCCACAAGATAGAGAAAGAAGGGACCCTCCCTAATTCATTCTATACAGCCAGCATCACCCTAATACCAAAACCAGAAAAGAACATAACCAGAAAAGAAAACTACAGATCGATATCCTTGATGAACTTAGATGCTAAAATCCTTAAGAAAATACTAACTGAATCCAACAACATATCAAAAAGATAATCCACCATGATCAAGTGGGTTTCATACTAGGGATGCAGTGATGGTTTAACATACACAAGTCAATAAATGAGATACACAACATAAACAATTAAAAACAAAAATCACACAATCATCTCAATAGATGCAGTAAAAGCATTTGACAAAATCCAGCATCCTTGCTGACTAAAACTCTCAGCAAAATCGGCATACAAGGGACATTCCTTAATGTAATAAAAGCCATCAATGACAAACCTGCAGCCAACATAATACTGAATGGGGGAAAGTTGAAAGCATTCCCTCTGAGAACTGGAACAAGACAAGGATGCCCACTCTCACCACTCCTCTTCACCATAGTACTGGAAGTCCTAGCCGGAGCAATCAGACAAGAGAAAGAAATAAAGGCATCCAAATCAGTAAAGAGGAAGTCAAACTGTCACTGTTTGCTGATGATATGATTGTATACCTAGAAAATCCTAAAAGACTCCTCCAAAAAGCTTCTAGAACTGATGAAAGAATTCAGCAAAATTTCCAGATACAAAATTAATGTACACAAATCAGTAGCTCTCCTATACACCAACAGCAACTAAGCTGAGAATCAAATCAAGAACTCAACCCTTTTTACAATAGCTGCAAAAAAATAAAATACTCAGGAATATACCTAACCAAGGAGGCAAAAGACCTCTACAAGGAAATCTGCAAAACACTCCTGAAAGAAACCATAGATGACACAAGCAAATGGAAGCACATCCCGTGCTCATGGATGGGTAGAATCAATATTGTGAAAATGACCATACTGACAAAAGCAATCTACAAATTCAATGCAATCCCCATCAAATACCACTGTCATTCTTCACAGAATTGGAAAAACAATTCTAAAATTCATATGGAACAAAAAAGAGCCCACATAGCCAAAGCAAGACTAAGCAAAAGGAACAAATCTGGAGGTATCACACTACCTGATTTCAAATTATACTATAAGGCCATAGTCACCGAAACAGCATCGTACCATTATAAAAATAGGCACATAGACCAGTGGAACAGAATAGAGAACCCAGAAATAAACCCAAATACTTACAGCCAACTGATCTTTGACAAAGCAAACAAAAGCATAAAGTGGGGAAAGGACACCCTTTACAACAAATGGTGCTGCGATAATTGGCTAGCCACATGTGGGAGAATGAAACTGGATCCTTATCTCTCACCTTATACAAAAATCATCTCGAGATGGATTAAGGACTTAAACCTAAGACCTGAAACTATAAAATTCTAGAAGATAACATTAGAAAAACCCTTCTGGACATTGGCTTAGGCAAGGATTTCATGACTAAAAACCCGAAAGCAAATGCAATAAAAACAAAGATAAATAGTTGGGACTTAATTAAACTAAAAAGCTTTTGCACAGCAAAAGGAACAGTCGGCAGAATAAACAGACAACCCACAGAGTGGGAGAAGATCTTCACAATCTATACATCTGACAAAGAACTCATATTCAGAATCTACAATGAACTCAAACACATCAGTAAGAAACAAACACTCCCATCAAAAAGTGGGCTAAGGACATGAAGAGACAATTCTCAAAAGAAGATATACAAATAGCCAACAAACATGAAATAATACTCAACATCACTAATGATCAGAGAAATGCAAATCAAAACCACAATGTGATATCACTTTACTCCTGCAACAATGGCCATAGTAACAACAACAACAAAAAAACAGTAGATGTTGGCATGGATGCAGTGATCAAGCAACACTTCTACCCTGCTGGTGGGAATGTAAACTAATACATCCACTATGGAAAACAGTGTGGAGATTAATTAAAGAACTAAAAGTAGGACTACTATTTGATCCTGCAATCCCACTACTGGGTATCTACCCAGAGGAAAAGAAGTCATTATTCAAAAAAGATACGTGAACATGCATATTTATAGCAGCACAATTCACAATTGCAAAATTGTGGAACCAACCCAATGCCCATCAGTCAACGAGTGGATAAAGAAACTGTCATATATATATATGATGGACTACTACTCAGCCATAAAAAGGAATGAATTAACAGCATTCACAGCGACCTGGATGAGATTGGAGACTATTCTTCTAAGTGAAGTAACTCAGGAATGGAACACCAAACACTGTATGTTCTCACTGATATGTGGCAGCTAAGCTATAAGGTTGCAAAGGCAGAAGAATGATACAATGGACTTTGAGGACTTGGGGGGAAGAGTGGGAGAGAGCAAGGGATAAAAGACTATAATTAGGGTGCAGTGTATACTGCTTGGTGTATATTGCAGTGTATACTGCACCAAAATCTCGCAGATCACCACTAAAGAACTTACTTATGTAACCACATACCACCTGTATCCCAATAACTTATGGGAAAAAAAAAAGAATGCTAAAAAAATGCAGTAACTGATATTATTGGGAAAAAATTAGAGTATAGACTGTAGATAAGATAAAAATAACAATGTTAAATTTCCTGAATTTAATAACTGTGTTGTGGTTATCTAAAATAATATTTTTGTTCTTAGGAGATACAAACTGAAGTATTAAGGGGTAAAGGGAATTGATGTGTGTGATCTACCTTTAACAGGTTCATAAAAATATAAATCATATAAATATATCAAACATGATATATAAATTTCTATGTCATATATGCCAGTTAATTATATATAATAAATTCTACATGTGACATATATATGTTTGTGTATATATATTTAAATATATATAGTCAGTACATTTAGCTACCATGCTATTTGTATCCCCAAACAATGCTGATTAACGTGTGTGTGTGTGTGTGTGTGTGTGTGTGTGTGTGTGTGTAACAGAGAAGAGAGAGAGGCAGAGAGAAAGCAAATGAGGCAAAATGTTAAAAATTGCTGAACCTGGATAAAGGGTATACAGTAGTTCTCTGTACTATTCATGCAACATTTAAGTTTGAAATTAATTTTTTAAAAAGTTATCACTGACTTCTTTCTAACACCTCGTGGATTCCCATATTTACACCTTCACTGATACCACTCTTGCCACAACTCCCCTCAACCTGGCAAGTCAACTTCTTCAAATCCTGCCTGAATCTCTAGGTCCAGCTCAGATTTAGCCTCCTCCTTCTCTGCATTCCTCTAGCACTGCTGGTCTCTGTATCATTTGGCACTAAGCCTGATCCTGTTGATCATCTTTGTTTTGGGATGTAAACACTGTAGCGGCTAAATGTACAGACTGTGGAATCAGACTGCCTGGATTCAAATCTCGGTTCTGCCACAAGCTGTGTGACCTTGAGCAAGTTCTTTACCTTCTCTAAGTCTCAGTTCCTTGAATTGGAAGCCTTATTTCATTAGGGGAAAAAGAGCACCCACTGAGAGTCCAGAGGATTAATTCTAGGTCTAGAATTGCCACGCAGTGTATGACCTTGGATAAAGCATTTCTTCTCTGTGGGTCTCAGATCTCTAACCTGTAACATTAGGGAGTTGTATGAATAAGTGGTTCTCCACTTTGACTGCATATCAGAATTGCCTGGGGAGCTCTAAAAATACATCAATGTCCAGAGACCCCTTCCACTCCCCCAAATTTTAATTTGATTAATCGAAGTTGAATCCCAGGCATAGTAGTTTTTAAAACCTCCCTGGTGATTTCAATGTGTAGCTCAAGCTGAGAAACACGCAGGCAGCTGATTCCCAAGGCTGCTTCTAGTCTGACAATCCTGATTATATGCAAAAGTGCTGCTGTGAATTCTTTGTTATTGGTATTAAGCCCCTTTCTTTTGCCCCTAAAACGTGTGGCTTAGGGCTTGATGACATGGTGGGGACACAAACTACTGATATGCTAACTAAATAATAATTAGCTAAGATTTTCTCCCTTTTTTTCTGCTAGAAAGACATCTTGGACAATTTTAGCATCTTGACAGAATGATTATTGCCTCCTAGAATCCCCTACTAGCCATAGCAAATTAGCTGTAGCAGTGTATACTCTTAATGGGAATCTGGCATGTCAGTGGGTTATTTCTGTCATTGTGGTTTAGTCTGATACTCCAATATGCCCCTGCTGCTTTTCATGATACTTAGCAAGGAAAAAAATAAGGCAATGGTTCCCCCTTGGTTCATGTTTGACCTATTGCTGTGCTTGAGGCAATCACAAAACACCATAGGTGCTGAAGTGATTAGGGACAATTAAGATAGTACAGCCTCCGAGGAAGAAGCCACTATCAAGCCTTCGGTCTTCCAAATGCACAGGTTGTGTGTTCCTGCAACAGTAATTACCTAAAAATATCTAGTACTTAATTACTTCCAAGGTGTCAGTCTTCATAACTGGGTATTAGAATGTTCTAATTGATAGCCCAGCTGCAGCTTTGCTGCCCGACACTGGCATATGGCTTGCAATATTCTTAAACGTTGATCAGTTTTCTTTCTTCATAAATCTCAGATTGCAGATTGTAGGCGTGATCTAGCTGGGCTTGGAATTACTGTACTTTTTTTTTTTTTTTGCAATTTACCATTTCCAGCCTTGAGTGAGAGGGGAAAACAGGAAAACAGAAAAGTATTTTATTTTATTTATTATTTTTTTTTTTCGATAGAAAAATTTTATTTTTATTTTATTTTTTTTATTATACTTTAAGTTCTAGGGTACATGTGCATAACGTGCAGGTTACATATGTATACATGTGCTATACCTGATATAAAAGAAAAGTATTTTAAATAAAGAAAAGAAAAAGAAAAGGAAAAATATAGTCCAGAGGCCTATGGCAACCAAATTGGATTGGAAAACTTCCTAGCTCCCGTTGCTTTTGCATTTCACTTTAGGAAAATCCTATACATATGTAATCCAGAAGTCAACTAGGATTACCCTCATCATCCTTAAAACCTAGATACGATTAGCTGGAACCTCCATCCCAGAGATTATAGGCAGTCCAAAGCTCTTTTCAACCTGTGAGTTTCCTGGGTGCTAATGTTAATGATGTTACCTCTAGCTCTGAGCTCTTGACATTGCTGAGTCTGTTTTATTTCAAGATCTTCTCACTGTGGTGTATGTGCTGTTTCTGTTCTATACTATGTTGACTAAAACAAACAGCATGTTTTTACTGAAGCACGGGAGATATGGAGGAATCTTTACTACAGGCATGCAAACAACTTCAAATAAAGTGGTAGCCACCTCTGTCCTTCAAAGTCCCTCAGCCATTTCTGCAACCCAAGCTCTAGTCTCCTACCATGTGGCTTAGTTTCCTTTTTCTCTCTTGGTGGCTATTTTCCCTTTTCTTTTCCTTTTGCTCCTGTCCTCCCAGGAGACATATAAATGTATTATGCAATTATGAATATTCTTATACAGAGCAATTCAGCTTTCTCTAGCAGCAACTCTAAAATGTAGTCTGGGTGTCGCTTTGTATATCTCCAGCTTTACGTTTATTGCTTAAAAGAGCCCTTCGGCTTGGATTTGTTTTCTAGTATGAACAGAGACACATATGTACACACACACACATACATTTCCAAATTTATAAAACTTATAAGATGTATCAATTACAACTTTTTCTTTTATTTGGCAATAGAATTTCCTATAATACAGCCTTCTAACTTGTGGGCAGGGCTCTGGCTTCTTTCTAGTTCTAATTGATTTCCACACAGATGTCAAATGAATCTTCCAGAAACTTTTTCATCATGTTATTTTTCTGTATACAATTTTTAATGATTATGATGATCTAATGAATATTTAGATGATAGTGATTGATAATGGATAAATGTATTACCCCCAGATAACTTATAATGTTTTAATTACCCCCAGGGACTTATAGTGTCTTAAATTAGAGGAGTTAATAATTTGTGTGATATGCTTGGAATAGATCCTGCAATATAATTAATGCTCAGTAAAGGTTAGTGACTAATATTGTTATTCTTGTTTTTTTGTTATTGGGATTTCAGGGTGTGCTAGTGGCTGGGTCCATGCAAAGAGGTTTCAACAAGTCATGAGGCCTTGCTGCTGTGGCTCAAATTCCTATAGCTTAATATTTTATTGTACCTATGGGTAATGACAGAGCTAGGATTGACAAATAGCTCCTTCTTTGTCATATTAACCACTGCCCACCAACTTCTCCTGGCCAAGTTAGAAATGGCTCTTAAATGAATGTCCAAACTTCTCAGCCTTTTGTGAGACATCTTGCATGGTTGGACTCTTCTTTTCCCCTGCACCCACACACAACTTTCTGTTCCAGTTATGCTTATCTTATAAACCTGTAACTTAACATGTTATATTAGCTGATGTAATATTAAATGGGAATTCTCATTTGGAACTGAGGGAGTAAAAGGGATCTACCTAAGGGGGTGGTGGCAGTTGAGGAGTGGGAGATCCAGGAATGAAATAAAGCACTGTTAAAGTCCTCCATCATTATGCATTTCCTATTTTCTAAATAGAGTTACATGGTGATTATCTGAATTTCCCTTTACTTTTCATCAAGCATAATGTTTCCCAAACTTAAAGACCAAAATTGTTTTCTGAACCCCACTGATGTCTTGCTTTCTCATAGAGCAGGGTTATTTTCCTCTATTATTTTAACCCTCTTTGTGGTTAGACCAGATAAGGTCAGGGAGGGTACTCTTCTCCAGGGTGAAGCAGGGTTCTTCAGGGACCAGAGCCAAGCACCAACTCTGTTAGGAGAACCAACAGAGACAAGACCCTCTGGGAAGACCTCCTAGCACTGACAGATGGGAGGTGGAAGACTTGGGCATGCTTCAACAGGTTCAGTCTCTACCTGAAGTTTTATCCAAGGACAGTTATATACTGGAGAAGTCTGGCTCATTTGTTGTTCCACACTTTAATGAATGCTATCAATCGAAAAGCATGCTGCTTGCTCATAACTGAGTTTATTGTTGTCTTCCTGAAATGATTTCTTTGGCCGTTCAGTCCCCAAACAGAAATCCATATTGGAGACCATATTGAAAACATTGTTTTTTTTTTTTTTTTTTTTTAATTTTTTGTAAGAGGGCAAAATTGGCCCATCTGTTTTTCTCCCTGCTCACTTATAGACATGGAAATAGTCAGACATACTACTCACCACAGTTTGGGCTTGTTCCAATGCATTATGCTAGTCAGAGAATCTTACCTCACTTATTTCTGAAGATGGTTTCCTTTTACAAGGAAACTGCTTTGGGAAAAGGTCACATTCCAGTAACAGGGGTTTCTCTGATAGACCCAGCTGAGTGAAAAGGTATAGGGTACAGAAGTCCAACCCTATATGAGGAAAAGAAAGAGGGCTGGGGCACAAGGCCTAGAAAGGGCTGGTGCACAAAATCAGTATCAGTGCCTGAATATCTTAAAGAGATTGGAGGGGAAATGCATGAAACCTGAATTTCTTAGCTCATACTGCTTACCTCTCTCTGTGTGCTAAAGGGTGAGTTGGCAAAGGCATTTATCTCCACTTGTGTGTGCCTTATCCTGACCCAAAGTATAAAGCGGTTTCCTCATCTGTATTAATATCTTGCCCTGGGAACTCCACAGAGTTATTGAAAGGATAAAAAGTGGTAATAATTGTGAAAGTCTTTGCAACTGGAAAAAAGCTGTACAAATATAGGGACTTGGCTAGAAAACCATAGAATCTTAAGATTTGATGAGAGTTTAAAGGTTAGCTAGTCCAATCTTTTCTCTTATGCTTAAAAAATCTTTCATTGTTGTTTAATTTACTTAAAGATTTACAATCATAAATAAGCATTAACTTGGGGGCAATTGAGTCATTCAAAGTATTCAGTCATTTATTGAATACCTTGCTTTTTTTTTTTTTTTTTTTATTATACTTTAAGTTCTAGGGTACATGTGCATAACATGCAGGTTACATATGTATACATGTGCCATGTTGGTGTGCTGCACCCATCAACTCGTCAGCACCCATCAATTCATCATTTATATCAGGTATAACTCCCCAATGCAATCCCTCCCCCCTCCCCCCTCCCCATGATAGGCCCCAGTGTGTGATGTTCCCCTTCCCGAGTCCAAGTGAGCTCATTGTTCAGTTCCCACCTATGAGTGAGAACATGCGGTGTTTGGTTTTCTCTTCTTGTGATAGTTTGCTAAGAATGATGGTTTCCAGCTGCATCCATGTCCCTACAAAGGACGCAAACTCATCCTTTTTTATGGCTGCATAGTATTCCATGGTGTATATGTGCCACATTTTCTTAATCCAGTCTGTCACTGATGGACATTTGGGTTGATTCCAAGTCTTTGCTATTGTGAATAGTGCCGCAATAAACATACGTGTGCATGTGTCTTTGTAGTAGCATAATTTATAATCCTTTGGGTATATACCCAGTAGTGGGATGGCTGGGTCATATGGTACATCTAGTTCTAGATCCTTGAGGAATCGCCATACTGTTTTCCATAATGGTTGAACTAGTTTACAATCCCACCAACAGTGTAAAAGTGTTCCTATTTCTCCACATCCTCTCCAACACCTATTGTTTCCTGATTTTTTAATGATTGCCATTCTAACTGGTGTGAGATGGTATCTCATTGTGGTTTTGATTTGCATTTCTCTGATGGCCAGTGATGATGAGCATTTTTTCATGTGTCTGTTGGCTGTATGAATGTCTTCTTTTGAGAAATGTCTGTTCATATCCTTTCCCCACTTTTGGATGGGGTTGTTTGTTTTTTTCTTGTATATTTGTTTGAGTTCTTTGTAGATTCTGGAAATTAGCCCTTTGTCAGATGAGTAGATTGCAAAAATTTTCTCCCATTCTGTAGGTTGCCTGTTCACTCTGATGGTAGTTTCTTTTGCTGTGCAGAAGCTCTTTAGTTTAATGAGATCCCATTTGTCAATTTTGGCTTTTGCTGCCGTTGCTTTTGGTGTTTTAGACATGAAGTCCTTACCCATGCCTATGTCCTGAATGGTACTACCTAGATTTTCTTCTAGGGTTTTTATGGTATTAGGTCTAACATTTAAGTCTCTAATCCATCTTGAATTAATCTTCGTATAAGGAGTAAGGAAAGGATCCAGTTTCAGCTTTCTACTTATGGCTAGCCAATTTTCCCAGCACCATTTATTAAATAGGGAATCCTTTCCCCATTTCTTGTTTTTCTCAGGTTTGTCAAATATCAGATGGTTGTAGATGTGTGGCATTATTTCTGAAGGCTCCGTTCTGTTCCATTGGTCTATATCTCTGTTTTGGTACCAGTACCATGCTGTTTTGGTTACTGTAGCCTTGTAGTATAGTTTGAAGTCAGGTAGCGTGACGCCTCCGGCTTTGTCCTTTTGACTTAGGATTGTCTTGGCAATACGGGCTCTTTTTTGGTTCCATATGAACTTTAAAGCAGTTTTTTCCAATTCGGTGAAGAAACTCATTGGTAGCTTGATGGGGATGGCATTGAATCTATAAATTACCTTGGGCAGTATGGCCATTTTCACAATATTGATTCTGCCTATCCATGAGCATGGTATGTTCTTCCATTTGTTTGTGTCCTCTTTGATTTCACTGAGCAGTGGTTTGTAGTTCTCCTTGAAGAGGTCCTTTACATCCCTTGTAAGTTGGATTCCTAGGTATTTTATTCTCTTTGAAGCAATTGTGAATGGAAGTTCATTCCTGATTTGGCTCTCTGCTTGTCTGTTACTGGTGTATAAGAATGCTTGTGATTTTTGCACATTAATTTTGTATCCTGAGACTTTGCTGAAGTTGCTTATCAGCTTAAGAAGATTTTGGGCTGAGACGATGGGGTTTTCTAAATACACAATCATGTCATCTGCAAACAGGGACAATTTGACTTCCTCTTTTCCTAACTGAATACCCTTGATTTCTTTCTCTTGCCTGATTGCCCTAGCCAGAACTTCCAACACTATGTTGAATAGGAGTGGTGAGAGAGGGCATCCCTGTCTTGTGCCAGTTTTCAAAGGGAACTTTTCCAGTTTTTGCCCATTCAGTATGATATTAGCTGTGGGTTTGTCATAAATAGCTCTTATTATTTTGAGGTACGTTCCATCAATACCGAATTTGTTGAGCGTTTTTAGCATGAAGGGCTGTTGAATTTTGTCAAAAGCCTTTTCTGCATCTATTGAGATAATCATGTGGTTCTTGTCTTTGGTTCTGTTGATATGCTGGATTACGTTGATTGATTTGCGAATGTTGAACCAGCCTTGCATCCCAGGGATGAAGCCCACTTGATCATGGTGGATAAGCTTTTTGATGTGCTGCTGAATCCGGTTTGCCAGTATTTTATTGAGGATTTTTGCATCGATGTTCATCAGGGAGATTGGTCTAAAATTCTCTTTTTTTGTTGTGTCTCTGCCAGGCTTTGGTATCAGGATGATGCTGGCCTCATAAAATGAGTTAGGGAGGATTCCCTCTTTTTCTATTGATTGGAATAGTTTCAGAAGGAATGGTACCAGCTCCTCCTTGTACCTCTGGTAGAATTCAGCTGTGAATCCATCTGGTCCTGGGCTTTTTTTGGTGGGCAGGCTATTAATTGTTGCCTCAATTTCAGAGGCTGCTATTGGTCTATTCAGGGATTCAACTTCTTCCTGGTTTAGTCTTGGAAGAGTGTACGTGTCCAGGAAATTATCCATTTCTTCTAGATTTTCTAGTTGATTTGCGTAGAGGTGTTTATAGTATTCTCTGATGGTAGTTTGTATTTCTGTGGGGTCGGTGGTGATATCCCCTTTATCATTTTTTATTGCGTCTATTTGATTCCTCTCTCTTTTCTTCTTTATTAATCTTGCTAGCGGTCTGTCAATTTTGTTGATCTTTTCAAAAAACCAACTCCTGGATTCATTGATTTTTTGGAGGGTTTTTTGTGTCTCTATCTCCTTCAGTTCTGCTCTGATCTTAGTTATTTCTTGCCTTCTGCTAGCTTTTGAATGTGTTTGCTCTTGCCTCTCTAGTTCTTTTAATTGTGATGTTAGAGTGTCAATTTTAGATCTTTCCTGCTTTCTCTTGTGGGCACTTAGTGCTATAAATTTCCCTCTACATACTGCTTTAAATGTGTCCCAGAGATTCTGGTATGTTGTATCTTTGTTCTCATTGGATTCAAAGAACATCTTTATTTCTGCTTTCATTTCGTTATGTACCCAGTAGTCATTCAGGAGCAGGTTGTTCAGTTTCCATGTAGTTGAGCGGTTTTGATTGAATTTCTTAGTCCTGAGTTCTAGTTTGATTGCACTGTGGTCAGAGAGACAGTTTGTTATAATTTCTGTTCTTTTACATTTGCTGAGGAGTGCTTTACTTCCAATTATGTGGTCAATTTTGGAATAAGTGTGATGTGGTGCTGAGAAGAATGTATATTCTGTTGACTTGGGGTGGAGAGTTCTATAGATGTCTATTAGGTCCGCTTGCTGCAGAGATGAGTTCAATTCCTGGATATCCTTGTTAACTTTCTGTCTCGTTGATCTGTCTAATGTTGACAGTGGAGTGTTGAAGTCTCCCATTATTATTGTATGGGAGTCTAAGTCTCTTTGTAAGTCTCTAAGGACTTGCTTTATGAATCTGGGTGCTCCTGTATTAGGTGCATATATATTTAGGATAGTTAGTTCTTCCTGTTGGATTGATCCCTTTACCATTATGTAATGGCCTTCTTTGTCTCTTTTGATCTTTGATGGTTTAAAGTCTGTTTTATCAGAGACTAGGATTGCAACCCCTGCTTTTTTTTGTTCTCCATTTGCTTGGTAGATCTTCCTCCATCCTTTTATTTTGAGCCTATGTATGTCTCTGCATGTGAGATGGGTCTCCTGAAGACAGCAGACTGATGGGTCTTGACTCTTTATCCAGTTTGCCAGTCTGTGTCTTTTAATTGGAGCATTTAGTCCATTTACATTTAAGGTTAATATTGTTATGTGTGATCTTGATCCTGCCATTGTGATATTAACTGGTTATTTTGCTCATTAGTTGATGCAGTTTCTTCCTAGGCTCGATGGTCTTTACATTTTGGCATGTTTTTGCAGTGGCTGGTACCGGTTGTTCCTTTCCATGTTTAGGGCTTCCTTCAGGGTCTCTTGTAAGGCAGGCCTGGTGGTGACAAAATCTCTAAGCATTTCCTTATCTGTAAAGAATTTTATTTCTCCTTCACTTATGAAACTTAGTTTGGCTGGATATGAAATTCTGGGTTTAAAATTCTTTTCTTTAAGAACGTTGAATATTGGCCCCCACTCTCTTCTGGCTTGTAGAGTTTCTGCCGAGAGATCTGCTGTCAGTCTGATGGGCTTCCCTTTGTGGGTAACCCGACCTTTCTCTCTGGCTGCCCTTAAGATTTT
>NC_045445.1:25273190-25331387 GCF_002776525.5 Piliocolobus tephrosceles
GTTCCTATTCGGCCATCTTGCTCCGCCCCCTACCTTGCTATTTTTTCAGATGCTGTTCTAGGTACTATAGATACAACAGCGAATGAAACAGACAAGGTGTCTGCCCTCATAGAGCTTAAACTCCAGTAGAAAGAGACCCATAGTAGGTAAGCAAAATAATAGAGATAATTTCTTATTGGGATACATGGTATGCAGAGAATTTAAGTAGGGTTATATGATAGAACAACCTTAGAATAGGTGATTAGGGAAGATTTCTCTAAGGAAGTAACAATTAAATTTAGTTTTGAATAACAAGAAGGAGACTTGCTGCAAAAACTAAGGAGAAGAACATTCCAGGGAGAGGAGATAGCTTGTGAAAAGGCCCTGAGGGAGGAATAACTCCAGCCTCCAGCTCCCAGCGTGAGCAACACAGAAGATGGGTGATTTCTGCATTTTCAACTGAGGTACCGGGTTCATCTCACTGGGGCCTGTCAGATAGTTGGCGCTGGTCCATGGTTGCAGCCCGACCAGTGAGAGCTGAAGCAGGACTAGGCATCGCCTCACCTGGGAAGTGCAAGGAGGAAGGGAATTCCTTTTCCTAGCCAAAGGAAATTGAGACACACAACACCTGGAAAATTGGGTAACTCCCACCCTAATACTGCACTTCACCAAGGGTCTTAGCAAATGGCACACCAGGAGATTATCTCCCACACCGGGCCCAGAGGGTCCCATGCCCACGGAGCCTCCCTCATTGCTAGCACAGCAGTCTGAGATCTAACTGCAAGGCGGCAGCAAGGCTGAGGGATGGGCGCCCACCATTGATGAGGCTTAAGTAGGTAAACAAAGTCACTGGGAAGCTCGAATTGGGTGGAGCCTACCACAGCTCAAGGAGGCCAGCCTGCCTCTGTAGACTCCTCCTCTGGGGACAGGGCATAGCTAAACAAAAAGCAGCAGAAACCTTGGCAGAGGTAAATGCCCCTGTCTGACAGCTTTGAAGAGCGCAGTTGATCTCCCAGCATGGAGGTTGAGATCTGAGAACAGACAGACTGCCTGCTCAAGTGGGTCCCTGACCCCTGAGTAGCCTAACTGGGAGATATCCCTCACTAGGTGCAGACCGACACCTCACACCTCACACGGCGGGGTACACCTCTGAGCAAGAATCAGACAGCAACACTCGCTGTTCAGCAATATTCTATCTGCTGCAGCCTCCGCTGCTGATACCAAGGCAAACGGTCTGGAGTGGACCTCAAGCAAACTCCAACAGACCTACAGCTGAGGGTCCTGACTGTTAGAAGGAAAACTAACAAACAGAAAGGACACCCACACCAAAACCCCATCAGTAGGTCACCGTCATAAAAGACCAAAGGCAGATAAAACCACAAAGATGGGAAAAAGCAGTGCAGAAAAGCTAGAAATTCAAAAAATCAAAGAGCATCTCCCCCTCCAAAGGAACACAGCTCATCGCCAGCAACGGAACAAAGCTGGATGGAGAATGACTTTGACGAGTTGAGAGAAGAAGGCTTCAGTCAATCAAACTTCTCAGAGATAAAGGAGGAACTACATAACCAGTGCAAAGAAACTAAAAACCTTGAAAAAAGATTTGACGAATGGCTAACTAGAATAACCAATGTAGAGAAGTCCTTAAAAGAACTGATAGAGATGAAAACCATGACACGAGAACTACATGACAAATGCACAAGCTTCAGTAACCGACTTGATCAACTGGAAGAAAGATTATCAGTGATTGAAGATCAAATGAATGCAATGAAGCGAGAAGAGAAGTTTAGAGAAAAAAGAGTAAAAAGAAATGAACAAAGCCTCCAAGAAATACGGGATTATGTGAAAAGACCAAATCTACGTCTGACTGGTGTGCCTGAAAGTGATGGGGAAAATGGAACCAAGTTGGAAAACACTCTGCAGGATATCATCCAGGAGAACTACCCCAACCTAGTAAGGCAGGCCAACATTCAAATTCAGGAAATACAGAGAACGCCTCAAAGATACTCCTCAAGAAGAGCAACTCCAAGACATATAATTGTCAGATTCACCAAAGTTGAAATGAAGGAAAAAATGTTAAGGGCAGCCAGAGAGAAAGATCAGGTTACACGCAAAGGGAAGCTCATCAGACTAAGAGCAGATCTCTCAGCAGAAACTCTCCAAGCCAGAAGAGAGTGGGGGCCAATATTCAACATTCTTAAAGAAAAGAATTTTAAACCCAGAATTTCACATCCAGCCAAACTAAGTTTCATAAGTGAAGGAGAAATAAAATCCTTTACAGACAAGCAAATGCTTAGAGATTTTGTCACCACCAGGCCTGCCCTACAAGAGATCCTGAAGGAAGCACTAAACATGGCAAGGAACAACAGGTACCAGCCATTGCAAAAACATGTCAAAATGTAAAGTCTATCGATGCTAGGAAGAAACTGCATCAACTAGCAAGCAAAATAACCAGCTAATATCATAATGACAGGATCAAGATCAAGTTCACACATAACAATATTAACCTTAAATGTAAATGGGCTAAATGGTCCAATTAAAAGACACAGACTGGCAAATGGGATAAAGAGTCAAGACCCATCAGTTTGCTGTATTCAGGAGACCCATCTCACATGCAGAGACACACATAGGCTCAAAATAAAGGGATGGAGGAAGATCTACTAAGCAAATGGAAAGCAAAAAAAAAGCAGAGGTTACAATCCTAGTCTCTGATAAAACAGACTTTAAACCATCAAAGAACAAAAGAGACAAAGAAGGCCATTACATAATGGTAAAGGGATCAATTCATCAGGAAGAGCTAACTGTCCTAAATATATATGCACCCAATACAGGAGGACCCAGATTCATAAAGCAAGTCCTTAGAGACTTACAAAGAGACTTAGACTCCCATACAATAATAATGGGAGACTTTAACACCCCACCGTCAACATTAGACAAATCAGCAAGACAGAAAGTTAACAAGGTTATCCAGGAATTGAACTCGTCTCTACACCAAGCAGACCTAATAGACATCTACAGAACTCTCCACCCCAAATCAACAGAATATACATTCTTTGCAGCACCACAATGCACTTATTCCAAAATTGACCACATAGTTGGAAGTAAAGCACTCCTCAGCAAATGTAAAAGAACAGAAATTATAACAAACTGTCTCTCAGACCACAGTGCAATCAAACTAGAACTCAGAACTAAGAAACTCACTCAAAACCACTCAACTACATGGAAACTGAACAACCTGCTCCTGAATGACTACTGGGTACATAAGGAAATGAAGGCAGAAATAAAGATGTAAAAGAACTAGAGAAGCAAGAGCAAACACATTCAAAAGTGAGCAGAAGGCAAGAAGTAACTAAGATCAGAGCAGAACTGAAGGAGATAGAGACACAAAAATCCCTTCAAAAAATCAATGAATCCAGGAGCTGGTTTTTTGAGAAGATCAACAAAATTGATAGACTGCTAGCAAGACTAATAAAGAAGAAAAGAGAGAAGAATCAAATAGACACAATAAAAAATGATAAAGGGGATATCACCACTGATACCGCAGAAATGCAAACTACCATCAGAGAATACTATAAACACCTCTATGCAAATAAACTAGAAAATCTAGAAGAAATGGATAATTTCCTGGACACTTACACTCTTCCAAGACTAAACCAGGAAGAAGTTGAATCCCTGAATAGACCAATAGCAGGCTCTGAAATTGAGGCAATAATTAATAGCCTACCAACAAAAAAAGTCCAAGACCAGACGGATTCACAGCCAAATTCTACCAGAGGTACAAGGAGGAGTTGGTACCATTCCTTCTGAAACTATTCCAATCAATAGAAAAAAAGGGAATCCTCCCTAACTCATTTTACAAGGCCAACATCATCCTGCTACCAAAGCCTGACAGAGATACAACAAAAAAAGAGAATTTTAGACCAATATCCCTGATGAACATTGATGCAAAAATTCTGAATAAAATGCTGGCAAACTGAATCCAGCAGCACATCAAAAAGCTTATCCACCATGATCAAGTGGGCTTCATCCCTGGGATGCAAGGCTGGTTCAACATATGCAAATCAATAAACGTAATCCAGCATATAAACAGAACCAAAGACAAAAACCACATGATTGTCTCAATAGATGCAGAAAAGGCCTTTGACAAAATTCAACAGCCCTTCATGCTAAAAACTCTCAATAAACTCGGTATTGATGGAACATATCTTAAAATAATAAGAGCTATTTATGACAAACCCACAGCCAATATCATACTAAATGGGCAAAAACTGGAAGCATTCCCTTTGAAAACTTGCAAAGACAGGGATGCCTTCTCTCACCACTCCTATTCAACATAGTGTTGGAAGTTCTGGCTAGGGCAATCAGGCAAGAGAAAGAAATCAAGGGTATTCAGTTAGGAAAAGAAGAAGTCAAATTGTCCCTGTTTGCAAATGACATGATGTATATTTAGAAAACCCCATCGTCTCAGCCCAAAATCTCCTTAAGCTGATAAGCAACTTCAGCAAAGTCTCAGGATACAAAATTAATGTGCAAAAATCACAAGCATTCTTATACACCAGTAACAGACAAGCAGAGAGCCAAATCATGAATGAACTCCCATTCACAATAGCTTCAAAGAGAATAAAATACCTTGGAGTCCAACTTACAAATAAAATACCTTGGAGTCCAACTTACTTACAAGGGATGTAAAGGACCTCTTCAAGGAGAACTACAAACCACTGCTCAGTGAAATAAAAGAGGACACAAAAAAATGGAAGAACATACCATGCTCATGGATAGGAAGAATCAATATCATGAAAATGGCCATACTGCTCAAGGTAATTTATAGATTCAATGCCATCCCCATCAAGCTACCAATGAGTTTCTTCTCAGAATTGGAAAAAACTGCTTTAAAGTTCATATGGAACAAAAAAAGAGCCCGCATTGCCAAGACAATCCTAAGTCAAAAGAACAAAGCTGGAGGCATCACGCTACCTGACTTCAAACTATACTACAAGGCTACAGTAACCAAAACAGCATGGTACTGGTACCAAAACAGAGATATAGACGAATGGAACAGAACAGAGTCCTCAGAAATAATACCACACATCTACAGCCATCTGATCTTTGACAAACCTGACAGAAAAAAGAAATGGGGAAAGGATTACCTATTTAATAAATGGTGCTGGGAAAACTGGCTAGCCATAAGTAGAAAGCTGAAACTGGATCCTTTCCTTACTCCTTATACGAAAATTAATTCAAGATGGATTAGAGACTTAAATGTTAGACCTAAAACCATAAAAACCCTTGAAGAAAACCTAGGTAATACCATTCGGGACATAGGCATGGGCAATGACTTCATGTCTAAGACACCAAAAGCAATGGCAACAAAAGCCAAAATTGACAAATGGGATCTAATTAAACTAAAGAGCTTCTGCACAGCAAAAGAAACTACCATCAGAGTGAACACGCAACCTACAGAATGGGAGAAAATTTTTGCAATCTACTCATCTGACACAGGGCTAATATCCAGAACCTATAAAGAACTCAATCAAATTTACAAGAAAAAAACAACCCCATCAGAAAGTGGGCAAAGGATATGAACACACAATTCTCAAAAGAAGACATTCATACAGCCAACAGACACATGAAAAAAATGCTCATCATCACTGGCCATCAGAGAAATGCAAATCAAAACCACAATGAGATACCATCTCACACCAGTTAGAATGGCAATCATTAAAAAATCAGGAAACAACAGGTGTTGGAGAGGATGTGGAGAAATAGGAACACTTTTATACTGTTGGTGGGACTGTAAAGTAGTTCAACCATTGTGGAAAACAGTGTGGTGATTCCTCAAGGATCTAGAACTAGAAATACCATTTGACCCAGCCATCCCATTACTGGGGATATACCCAAAGAATTATAAGTCATGCTGCTACAAAGACACATGCACATATATGTTTATTGCGGCACTATTCACAATAGCAAAGACTTGGAATCAACCCAAATGTCCATCACTGACAGACTGGATTAAGAAAATGTGGCACGTATACACCGTGGAATACTATGCAGCCATAAAAAAGGATGAGTTTGTTTCCTTTGTAGCGACATGGATGCAGCTGGAAACCATCATTCTCAGCAAACTATCCCAAGAACAGAAAACCAAATACCGCATGTTCTCACTCATAGGTGGGAATTGAACAATGAGCTCACTTGGACACAGGAAGGGGAACATCACACACTGGGTCCTATTGTGGGGTAGGGGTAGTGGGGAGGGATTGCATTAGGAGATATACCTAATGTAAATGACGAGTTAATGGGTGCAGCCCACCAACATGGCACAAGTATACATATGTAACCAACCTGAACGTTGTGCACATGTACCCTAGAACTTAAAGTATAGTAAAAAATAGAAAAAAAGAAAAGGCCCTGAGGGGCAAGGTATGTTTGAGGATGGATGTGACTGGAACGGATATTGGGAAAAGGAAACTATAGATGTAGCCAGGGATCAGATCATGAAGGGAATTTTAAACATACAAAAAGTATTTATATTTCATCCCGAATGTGATGGGAGGTTTTAAACAAGGGAGTTATATGATCAGTTATGAATTTTAAGAAGAATTCTAATATAGTTTGTATATTTGTTCCCACCTAAATCTCATGTTGAATTTTAATCCCCAATGCTGGAAGTGGGGCCTGGGGGGAAGTATTTGGGTCATGGGGGCAGATCCCTCATGGCTTGGGACTGTCTTTTCAATAAGGAATTCTCATGAGATCTGTTTATTGTAAAGTGTGACACCTCCCTCCCCACACCCCCACTCTCTTTCTCTTGCTCCTGCTCTGGCTATGTGATGTACCTGCCCCCGTTTCACCTCCCACCATGAGTAAAAGCTTCCTAAGGCCTCCCCAGAAGCAGATGCCATTGCTGTGCTTCCTGTACACCCTATAGAACCATGAGCCAATTAAACTTCTTTTCTTATAAATTACCCAGTCTTAGGTATTTCTTTATAACAATGCAAGAATGGACTAATACAAATCATCTGGCTGCTGTGTTGATAAAAGAATAAAAAGAACAAGGGTAGAAACTGTCATAGTGGTTAGAAGGCCGTGGTAATTGCCTATTTGTTCAAAATTATTTGTTTCTCCCTTGCCAAGATATTCTGTAGGCTGAGTATATGGTCTTTCCCCATTAACTTTGTGCTTGACCATGTGACTTAATTTGGCCCATAATATGTGAGAAGTTGTAACCTATATCCTTTCTAAGCAGAGCTTCAAATTCACTTGTATTGGTTTGACTCTGCCAACCCTGAGTTTCTGCTCTCCACCATAAGAATAGCATGGCTTTCAGCCTAGGTCCTTAGTAGACATGTGGAGCTAAGTTGTCCCAGGATAGTCCAGCAGAGTTCAGTTGAGCTGCAACCTTCATGGAGTTTGAGCAAGAAATAAACATTTATTTCTAGGAAACCCAGGGATTCTGTGTTTGTTCGAGCCTACCAATAACTGGTAGCAGTGGAAGTGGTGAGAAGTAGTTAGAGTTTATATATACATATTCAAGACAGAATTAACAAGACACTGATATTTGCAAGCTGTGGGATCAAAGAGAAGTAAGAGTCAAGGATGGCTTTGGAGCAACTGGGTGAATGGGGCATCCTTTACTGCAATGGGGAAGACCTGGGGAAGAGGAAGTATAGGTGGAACCAGGAATTCATCTTTGACCATCTTTTTTTGTTTTTTGAGATGGAGTTTCATTCTTATTGCCCAGGCTGGAATGCAGGGGTGCAATCTCAGCTCACTGCAACCTCTGCCTTCTGGTTTCAAGCGATTTTCCTGCCTCAGCCTCCCAAGTATCTGAGATTACAGGCATGTGCCACCACGCCTGGCTAATTTTTTTTGGTGGGGGAGTATTTTTAGTAGAGACAGGGGTTTCACCATGTTGGCCAGGCTGGTCTCGAACTCCTGACCTCATGATCTGCCCATCTCAGCATTCCAAAGTGCTGGGATTACAGGCATGAGTCACCGCACCTGGCCCATCTTTGGCCATCTTAAGTTTGGGGTGATTATGGGAGACTCATATATAGATCTACTTGTGCTTCCCAATACATCTTTATTTTATTTATTGTTTTATTTTACTTTATGTACAAAAAGAATATTTGGTAGCTTACACTGAAAGTACTGGTAAAAACATTAGTATGAGGGGATGCAGAGGGAAAATTGTATTGAGAAATTTTGGCAGAGGAAAACTGCAATTCAGTATAATTAGTTTTGAGCTTCTTAGTAACCAAAATGAAGAAGCAAAAGCAGTGAGTTATAAAACTCTCATTTTCTGGGGCAGTGGTTCTCAATTTTGGCAGCAGAGTATAATAGTATAATTTGGCCAAGCACATTGTGAATGGTGACCCCTGGAACTGCAACTCGATGGTCCTGCCCAGTGCCCACTCCTAGAAATTTGAATTTAAATGGTCTGGGATGGAGCTGGGATGCAAATAAATGTGTTTACTATTAGGTGATTCTAATATGCAGCCAGAATTGAGAATTACTAGTTTTGCAGAAAAAAGTGTACCCATTGACATGGAAAGATAAACTTGTTCCTGAGCTCTAATTAAATTTGTCTCTGGCATTTTTATGTAAGAGGTATTGAGGTGTGTAATGGATAATGATACAGACAGCAATTTCACAAGAGATACAGAAGACTTCTTTCTTTGCAGTTTATTATATGTACCTTAAGTGAAAACTGTTGTGATGTTAACATTATAGTTGCGTAAAATTAGCCCTCCAGAAGAAGACAGAGCAATGGAATCCAGCTATATAGCTTTCTGGCAATTTGGCTTAACGCAGTATTAAGCTTAGGGAATCATGAAGAAGAAAGGGTTAATGTAATGCTTATGAACATCAATAGTTTCAGCAAGACTTTGTTAAGTTTGGCCAGCAAGTCACTCTGGAAGATTCCTTATGGGGCTGAGCCTTTTGGCTGACTCTTTCCCCCTTCACTGAGGCCTCCTTGTGGTTGGACAGGGAATGTTTTGTGTTCTCCTTCCCTTTTCGTTTTTTCACTCTTATGCTTCCCCATGCCAAGCAGGTTTTTCCTTTGGGGGAATACACTTAGGCAGAGAATGAAATTAAGAAATAATGTAATGATGATGGTGGCAATTCTTTGCACAGCCTAAGAGCAGTTGGCTGCTAATTGTAGAACGGTAATAAGGGGGGCCCTGGGCCATAAGGTTTGCATTTGGAACACCTGTAGTTTTCATTTAACATCATGGATCATTAAACAGCTGCTCAGAATGGTCTTATTAAAACAAATACGGTTGCACTGTTTTATGCATGTGTTATATTGCAGTGAGCAGATCAGATGCAAACAGAAGGATTCTGTTAAAAAAAAAAGACAGATTAAGCATATTCTAAAGGTACTATCTCACAAAGACAAATGAAGCTGAGTATTTTTCTGTCTTTATGAAACTGAAAGTGATTGAACTTGTTGGATTTTGCTTTAAGACTTCTTGCTGTGGCTGAGGGGCATGGAAAGTGTGCAATGAGCATCTTCTATGGGGGCTCATTGAAGTCACTGACATGTTGTAAAACTGGCCTGTCAGTTGTGTTCCTCTCACTGAAAAAAAGCAAAATGTGCTATCCACTGTAATGTGAATTGGATTTTTCATCACTGGGATGTGTTTGTTCTATGTTATCCACACTGACACTAATAATCCTCTTATAAGTTTTATTACACACTTGTAAGATGACTAATTAAAATTAGATAGTGAGTTTGTGCCCAGGGTCAGGGTGCAAGCAAAAGTTGGGATGTAGAGGTTTTTTTTTGTTTTGTTTTGTTTTTTTAGAGACAGGGTCTCACTCTGTTGTCTAGGCTGTAGTACAGTGGTGTGATCATAGTTCACTGCAGCCTTGAGCTCCTGGGTTCAAGCGATCCTCCTGCCTCTGCCTCATGAGTAGCTAAGACTACAGGCATACACCACGACTCTTAGCTAATATTTTTAATTTTTGTAGAGATTAGGTCTTGCTATGTTGCCTAGGCTTGTCTTGAGCTTCTGGGCTCAAACATTCCTCCCACCTCAGCCTCCCAAAGCTCTGGGATTATAAGCACGAGGCACTGTGCCCAGCCCTAGAGTTTTTCTTGATTTTAAAATAATTGGCCTTTGGTGGAGATAATTTTCTAATTATTTTTCAAAAGATGTTTTGGATGCTTCTAGATGCAAGATGCAGTTTGGATAGGCACATGGTGTTTTTAGGTATATTTAAGAGAATGACAGAGAGAAATGTATGGTGTGTGTGTGCATGTGCACACGTGAGAGAAAGAGCAAGAGAGATATCCATCAACATCACACCCCAAATACGGATTAATCCTAGAGACAGTATGATCCATTAACATCAAGCTCCAAGTGTGAATTCATCTCTTCTGCAATGGCACAAATTTATGACTATAAGTGACACTTTACATCTTATAGTAATTCTATGCAGGAATCTTTTAATAGATATTATTTGTGGCCTTGATTTCATTAAAGGGCAAGCACCATACCCCATGTGCCTTCCTGCAGTCCCAAGTGGTCTTCAGGCTAGAAAAGAGATCTTGGCAAGGGCAGTTTCTTGGTGGTATGAATTACAGTTACTGTAAAGAAAATTAGGGGCAACCACATACATTTTGAGCAGATGAACTTAGCTTGCAGTATCCTCCATGTGCTTTCCTGTCTTATCTCCCCTGTAGATAACCCTTCCTTGCTCAGGTGCCTTGCTGCCCCAACCTATTTCCTGGCTCTGGACTCTATTGTCAAGTCAATCATTGGCAAAATTGTTAAATCTAACAATTTGTTCTTGGTGTTTTTTACTCCTGCTGGCAGGCTTCATTCCTTTCTTTCCCTTGGTGGGCCAGCCTTTCCTCCTTTTCCCATTCCCTTACATTCCCAGAGAGGTTCCCAAACCTCTTCAATTTTCTTCCATTCCACCCCCATCAAATCCTGCTTTTGGAAATGATGGGGAACTGCTGCAACATGAGGGAAATGACTGATGCAGCTAACAGGTGCACTGCAGCAGGAAATCTGACTTTTAGCTAATGAGATGAAGTTTTACCATCAGACATTGAGGTATATGCTAGCTGGAGGTGAGGTCAGGGGTAGGGGTGGGATGAAACAGTTTAGTTACTTCCTGTTATATTCTGAGATCAAATCACAATAAGTGGCTGGTTCTTTTGTGTTCTTCTCTTATCGGACTCCACTTTGTACCTCCCAGGCAAGAGCCTAGACCAATGGTAGGCTCTCAATAAATATTTTTGAATAACTGAATGAAGGAATGGGCAGGAGGGTCTTTTGCAGATACCTTCACAGTGGTAGCTCTGTCTACGTTACAAGATAGACCCTGAACATAAAGAGAAGCACCTCCAAGCAGAGAAATATTATACTGCCCAGAGCATTGTCCAGGCCTCCAGCTTGTGGTCAGGGTTCACTGAAAGACACTTCTTTGCTAAGCATTGTGTCCCACAAGAAGCATCTGATTTCTATTCCATCATAGTTGAAGAAGAATGGGCAGAAGCAAGCTTTTCCTTCCTTTTAGAAGAAGCAGCAGCTTCTTAAACCCACTTTCAGATTGCCTTAATCCAGCCTTGTTACCATTTTCAACAGACCTGCTGGGATTCCAGAAATAATGGAAGGAAAAAATCATGTTAGTTTTAGTTCTGATTTTTATTTGCATGGAGACTAACTACTTTCAGGTTTTGCCTGTTTCAGGTCTTGAGTCTTTGGCTTCAAGCTAATTTGCATAATCGAAAATTCAAAGTACACACACACACACATGCACACGCACACACATACCCCTACACCTTTCAGGCAAGCCAGGCCAGGTCCGTGATTCTACTCCAGGTTTCTAATCTGCAAAGCATGACTTGACTGCAAGGACAAATATACAGACTCAAACCACTGGTGTTCCCTTCCCAGTATGTTTCATCACTTGTACCTTAAAAGTTCTAGGGCATTTGGGAAATGCAAGATTGACCACTGAGAAAAATCCTGCTTCTGGGAGTTACTGATGAAAATAAGGTGTGTTTGTCCGTAAGGAGCTTCTTTGATCCTTAAAGTATTATAGGCAAGATTGTATTTAGACAATGTTGTATAAGGAAAATTAGTTATTAGGTTATTAGCTTATTCATTTTTTCACTCTTTTACTCACTTCTACCAGACTCTTAATTGAGCACCTATGTTACAAGGGAGAACCATGTAAACACAAGGTATACCCCCTGCCTCTGGAAGTCCTCTTCCTTCTCTTCTGCCTTGGCAGAAAAGTTTGAAAAGCAATGCCATCAGACACATGAATTTCCTCCAAACAAGTGTGCTGGCTTCAAGTTATTCCTTTAAGGAAATAAATGGCTGGGGGAGAAAAATTCAGATGTAATACCCCATTCTTATTTGGGATAATTAAAATAGAAGACAGTTGCCATTGGTGACAAGCCTGATTTAGCATATAATTTTTAGAGAACTCAGTTTTTTTTTCTTTCAGGTGTATATAATGAATTAACTGTTAAAAGAATATGTAGATGTCTTGGAATATCTGTGATGAATAGGTAATTATTTTATTAAGATATTTTTATAATTATAAAAATAATGTATGCGCTATGTAGAAAATATTGAAAATACGAAACAGTTTAAAGAAATGAAGTGAGGCTGGGCACAGTGTCTCATGCCTATAATCCCAGTGCTTTGGGAAGCTGAGGTAGGAAGATCACTTGAGCCCAGGAGTTCAAGACCAGCCTGGGCAACATGGTAAGACCCCATTTCTATAACAATAACAAAAAAAGAAATGAAGTGTATGATACCAGCCCTCAAAAACAACTGCTTTTAACATAGGTCCATATCCCTTATCTGGTCCTTGGAGCCAGTTGTGTTTTGGAATTCAGAATTTTTCAGATTTTAGTGAAGTAATCCAATACGTATACTGTAGATCTTATCCTCAGTGGAGCGTGGGGCAGTGCTTCATAATCAAATACAGTAATATTTTTGCAGTAAAATGTATAAATGTTCACTCTAAGCCAGATAAATAAAGAGCATAAATAACCTCACAATTTTTCATTATCAAATTTTGATACCAAATGAGTTATAAAAATCTTTCCATTTCAGATCCCTTTGTATTTTGGAATTGCATATAAAGGATTGTGGACTTGTATTTTAGCATAACATTTAGACAATTTCTAAGCATTCATGTGGGTTGGGGCGTCAGGGCCCTTGAGCAAGGGGTACCTACAGGGGAGAGGAGGCAAAGGCAAAGTACATACAGGTTACTGTAAGCCAACTTCATCTGTTCAAAATTTGTGTTGGTTGCTCCTACTTTTCATTATTGTAACTGTGATTCAAACCACCAAGAAACTGTCCTTGCGAGGCATAAGAGGAGTTTAAGGTACATAGAGATTTGTGCTTTTCATACTGATAGAAGTATATTTAAGGGATTGGGGTCCTGTGCCTTCAAAAGATGCCTGATAACAAGGAAATGTTGCTCAAAAGGATTTGCCTGTATACACTCTTGTTGTCAGGCCTTTGATACCTTTGGCCTCAGTTTTGCCCATAGATGTTGACTCTCACATTTGTCCACTTGGATCTGTCATCTCCTGCTGGGAGTGACCCTACATTTGATCCTACCTCTGCTCCCAATTCTCTTTAGCTCAAAGGCCAGATTGTGACAGCCTGCCCATGCTCTCCAAGCAAACAAATCCCATCCTATCTCTGGTTTTGCTTTTGCAAATCTATTTTGGCACTGACATTTCACAGAGACCCTGCCCTGCTCTACTTGGTCAAGTTAAGACAAGCATGACCTGAAAAATGATTGAGAAAAAAATAGAGGTGAAGGTTAAGTGCATGCAGTATCTGTTCAAATCGAAGAGATGGCTTGAGAGGCAAGTGTCAGAAATTAAGCAAGTAAATAACAGAACACTGTGAGTCCTTGGTTTGTAACATGACAGCTGCCTGTCTGTGCTTCTTACTGTGTCTGTGCTCTAGATTTCAACATTCTACCAGATAATGAACATTTTGCAGAAGCAAATGTCAGAACTCTCCTATGCAAGCAAAGACAGGAAATTTGGTGAAATAATAACTAATGGATGAAAAGGTATTGAAAACCTATAATTACCTGTGATAAACAATATGTTATGCTTTCTTTTCTCTGTTCTAAATCTGCCACTGCAGTTTTTCTTATCTAATGCAGTATTTCAGGCAGGCATTGCTTTTCAATTATATATCTCAAGCTGAAGTTCCTGCTGACAGGGAGAACGAAAGCACATTTTTGTTATTATGTTTTTCCTTCCCTTCCTCATAGACTCCACGTGCCTATATGCTAATAGAAACCCAAATGACAGGAAGTCCAAATGGAAATGTTATTAGAAAGCTATGGGCATGTAGTTAATGAAATATGTATGATTACAATAATGCAGGACATGTGTAATATTGATGGGAACTCAACTGATCTCAATATTTAATAAAGGCTTAATTTAAAATATGGATATTTGGGGGAGTGGGTTGTTTTATTCTTTTTGCGAACATGGCATATGTTAATTTCTTGCTGAGAATTTGTCTGGTGGATTCAATTTCCTTCTGTAATTTCTTGTTTTGAATATTCTTCGTTTTTTTTTTTTTTTTTGAGACGGAGTCTCGCTCTGCTGCCCAGGCTGGAGTGCAGTGGCCTGGTCTCAGCTCACTGCAAGCTCCGCCTCCTGGGTTTACGCCATTCTCCTGCCTCGGCCTCCCAAGCAGCTGGGACTACAGGCGCCCGCCACATCGCCTGGCTAGTTTTTTGTATTTTTTAGTAGAGACGGGGTTTCACCATGTTAGCCAGGATGGTCTCGATCTCCTGACCTCGTGATCCGCCCGTCTCGGCCTCCCAAAGTGCTGGGACTACAGGCTTGAGCCACCGCGCCCGGCCCTTCGTTTTTAAAAAAGCACACTTCCGTACGCTGATCTAGACTCTGTTATTCTTGAATGTCCTTGGATGAGAGAAGGACTAATAATATGTTTTGAGGCAGTCTGGAGCAGCTAAATGAACCACTAATGATTCCCTATCGTCTACTATAATTGGCATTTGAACCTACTCTTTGAAAATTTGGGCCAAGAACTTAGCCTTAGACACTGTTCTTGAAGAAGCCTAAGGGTTTTGTTGTTGTTGTTGTTGTTGTTGTTGTGGTTTGAGACAGGGTCTGGCTCTGTGGCCCTGGCTGGGGTGCAGCGGTGCCGTCTCGGCTCACTGCAAACCTCCACCTCCCAGGGTCAAGCCATTCTCCCACCTCAGCCTCCCCTGTAGCTGGGACTACAGCTATGCACCACCGGGCCCTGATAATTTTTGTATTTTTTGTAGAGATGGGGTTTTGCCATGTTGCCCAGGCTGTCCTCCAACTCCCAAAGTGCTGGGATTACAGGCATGAACCACCTCGGCCAGCCAGAAGCCTGAGTTTCTAGTTTAGGCATTCGTTAAAATGGTGGATCCTAGGAAATGAATTTATGCCGACTGAAATTGCCTGTGTAGTTACTGGATAATGTACTTGCAGATTGGTTGAGCTCTGGTCTTTTTCAAAAGCCAAGAAAATTACAGGCTATAGAGATTATTCATATTGAACAGCAAAGGGAGCTAGATAGACAATTGGAAACTGTAATCCACCAAAAATACTGTCTTCTTGGATTTATGAAATTATTTTAGTGTCATGTCTTTTTCAACTCTTTGCCCTTCTGAGAATTTACACAATTTAAATCAAAATGTTAATATATTATTTTGCATCTTTTTTGCCCAACATTTTTACATATATGCTAATTTTTTTCTTACTAAATCCCTTGTGAAGAGAGATCTGTGTATCCATTTTAGAGCTGAGAAAACTGAGTCACAGAACGGTGAAGTAACTTGCCCAAGGTCACCTATGGAGCTAGAAATGGTAGGGCTGGGATTCTAAGTTAGTTCTGTCTGTATGAAACAGAAAATGAAAAATGATTAGATACTCAGGTGTGCAATATAAAATGATATGAAGCAAGATAAATAGAAGAAACTATTTAAGAATTGGTTAAAATTTGTCTTTGAGACTTTTTTTTTTTTTATGATGTATTTGTTGAAGGCAGAGCTCCTTAACTGGTGGGGAGGGTCATCAATTTGGAAACTGAGGGCATGCACTTTCTTTTTTCTTTTTCTTTTTTTTTTAATTATACTTTAAGTTCTAGGGTACATATGCATAACGTGCAAGTTTGTTACATATGTATATCTGTGCCATGTTGGTGTGCTGCACCCATCAACTTGTCAGCACCCATCAATTCATCATTTATATCAGGTATAACTCCCCAGTGCAATCCCTCCCCCCTCCCCCCTCCCCATAATAGGCCCCAGTGTGTGATGTTCCCCTTCCTGAGTCCAAGTGAACTCATTGTTCAGTTCCTTTATGGCCTACTTCTTTGTGAGACTGAGCCTTGGACTCGGAGAGAATGTGGGTGACTTGGTACTCTACTCAGAGTAGAGAATGTGGGTGACTTGGTAACAGCCATCTCTATGCTAAAGAACAAACTTAAAATGAATGCCCTACTAATACTCAGTCATGGGGATCATATCCAGCTGTGGGACATAGCACTTTTTTTTACCTATGAGCCAGACTAAGTACCTTACACTGGTGCTGGAAGAATGATTATGCTGCCCATTCATTTGCTTAGGGTGAAGGAGCATGTATTTCCAATCAAACAATCTACTTATTTGCCCACTGAGAGAGTGGGATGGAAGGAAAAATGATTACGCTGCCCATTTATTTGCTTAGGGTGAAGGCGCATGCATTTCCAATCAAACGATCTACTCATTTCCCCATTGAGATAGTGGGATGGAAAACAAGTTCATGAACAGATGCATTTTGTGTAGCCTATTTTCCATGTTGTATAAGGATTACCTATCAGGGTGTAGGCTGTGGTGAAATACCACTCTGGGAGACTCTGGGAAGCCAGAGATGGGATGGCAGCTTTAAGTGTGTATGAAAGCACTCAAAGTTAAGAGCTTTATCTATGATATCAGGTTTCCTGAGTTGGAATACCAGCTTTACGATTCAATACGTAAAATTCCTGAATGTAAATTTGCTCAAGTGCAAAATGCAGATAAGAAGTTCTTTCCTAATAGAGATTTGGGGAGGACTGAATATGTTATTACATATAAATACTTAGAATGGTATCTGGCTCATAGTAAACCCTTAATACATGTTAAATGTTGGCCATTATTCCTTTTAGCTCCTGTAGGCTGATCTGGACTCTGGTATTCTTGAAGTATGGCTCAAAGTGGAATACAGTTGTCTCTTTATATCCTTGGGGGATTGGTTCCATGACCTCCTGTGAAGACCAAAGTCTGTGGATGCTTAAGTCTTTGACATAAAATGACATAGTATTTGCATATAACCTATGCACATCCTCCCATATGCTTTAAGTTATCTCTAGATCACTTATATTACCTAATAGACTATAAATGTTATGCAAATAGTTGTTGTAATGTATTGTCTAGGAAATAATGACAAGAAAGAAAAGTTTGTACATGTTTAGTACAGATGCAATTCTTTTTCTCAAATATTTTCTACCTGTAGTTGGTTGAATCTGGGGATGTGGAACCATAGATGTGGAAGGCTGACTATATATGGCTCTTTAGAAAAAATGGCATTGATCTAATTACATCAAAAGCATTTTGGGGAGTGTTTTCTGTCTCTAAGAACCCAGCCAATGAGTTGACTGACATCTCCTATGACATCTAGTTGGGTTCTGTATTTATCCCATTTTTTGTGTTCCTTTTCCTTGGGTTTGTATGTGGTTTTAGAACCCGTAATTGCAATATGTCATTTCTGTCTTGGAAATGATAATGAACATGTTCGCTAAATATGCCCAAGTGGAAGCAAATTTTCTAGAAGCGCAGTAACATGCATTGAGAAGGAAATTGATTAGCCAAAGACTGTAATTGACTTGTCTATGTGAGTTTGTCATTTTAATTATTAGGTTTTTTTTTTTAATACTAGCAAGTCAGTTAATAGTACCAGGAGAACAACTGCTATTGTCAGGGAGTAAATAATGGTAGTGTAGTCACTCTAGTGTGAAGGTTATTTTTGTATCATGTTTCATTGTGCTAGCCTGTCTGATTTATGACTGTAACTAGCTGACCCTGGCTCTGGCCCTATCTGCTCACACAGTGAATTTAAGCATATCTTTCTCAAAAAGACCCTGCCAAAGTATTTATGGGAGTCCCCAGGGGTTATCTTATATGAGCTATGAATTAGTCCGACCACCATCACTGCTGCTGCTACTATGCCCTAGACTCTCGGTGCTGCTGCCTTGCCAGCCTGCTGTGCCCTGCTGATTGTTCTGGATATTGATGCTCTCAATCCTTATGTGAGACCTTGATAGTCAACTGCAAGGTCAGAAGGGGCATCAGTTCCTCCTTCCTGCATTATGCTTCCTGAGGAAAGCGTCATAGCATGGCCATTTGGGTCCTGGGGTGTTACAAAGTTTAGTCAGCACATTTGCCTTTTACTCACAGTCTTTATATCTCAGAGCATACATTTGCCCAGGCAAAGGAGTTGGGCTGAGATGTCCCGAGAGTTTTTTGAAGGACAATTTTGTTGAATACAGAATTCTAGATGGTGTTTTGTTTTTCTTTTAACACTTTAAATATTTCACTCCATGCTTTTCTTGCTTGCATGGTTTCTGATGAGAAGTCCAATGTGATTCCTATCTTTGGTCCTCTATAACTAGGTAAGTTGAGTTTTCTCCTCTGATTTCTTTCAAAAAATTTCCCTTGTCTTTGGTTTTCTTCAGTTTGAATGTGATATGCTAAGTTGTAAATTTTATATTTGTCCTGCTTGACACTTTCTGAATTTCTTGGATCTGTGGTTTGGTGTCTGCCATTAATTTTGGAAAAGTCTCAGCCACTATTATGTCAACTATTTCTTCTGCTCCTTTCTATTATAGTTATCCAGATATTTACAATTACTTTGCTCTTCCTTTATTCCTGAGGTTCCAAGTTTCTTTTTGGTATTATTTACCTTTTTTTCCTGAAGAAATTCCTTTAACAATTAAGAACAGGTCAGATGTTTATGAATGTATTTTCCCTTGAGATTCCTTTTTAAACTTTACCTTCATTCCTGAAGGATATTTTCACTGGACACAGAATCTGGGATGACAATTATTTTCTTTCAGCAATTTAAAAGTGCCATGCTACTTGCTTCTAGTCTCCATCGTTTCTAATGAGAAATCTACAGTTCTTCATAACACTTTTCCCCTATAGGTAATGCATTGTTTTTCTCTGTTTTCAAGATTTTTTTTTTCTTTGTATTTAGTTTTTAGAAGTTGAATATATTGTCTCTAGGCATACATTTCATTGGATTTATCCAAACTGACTTTTCCTCCTTCCTGAATCTATGGGTTTATGTCTTTTGCCAAACTTGAGAAGTTTTCACCCATTATTTCTTCACAAATTTTTTTTTTTTTTTTTTTTTTTTTTTGAGACGGAGTCTGGCTCTGTCGCCCAGGCTGGAGTGCAGTGGCCAGATCTCCGCTCACTGCAAGCTCCGCCTCTCGGGCTTATGCCGTTCTCCTGCCTCAGCCTCCCGAGTAACTGGGACTACAGGCGCCCGCCACCTCACCCGGCTAGTTTTTTGTATTTTTTAGTAGAGACGGGGTTTCACCTTGTTAGCCAGGATGGTCTCAATCTCCTGACCTTGTGATCCGCCCGTCTCGGCCTTCCAAAGTGCTGGGATTACCGGCTTGACACAAATGTTTTTTTATCACTCCACTATTTTTCTTGTTAAATCTTTTGTTGCTGTCCCACAGGTCTCTGAAACTCTATTCTTTTTAATAAGCCTTTCTTTAGTCTCTGCATTTCAGAGTAGATATTTCTTTAGAACTATCTTCAAGTTCACAGAATCTTTCCTCCTTTTTCTTCATTCTGTTTTTGAGTTTATCTAGTGAAGTTTTATTTGTTATTGTATTTTTAGTTCTAAAGTTTCCATTTGGTTCTTTTTAAAATATCTTTTATTTCTTTGCAGTTATCTTTGTATTTTTTTGTTTTTTTCAAGTATTCATAATGGCTCATTTGATCATTCTTATAATAGCTACTTCAAAATCTGTATCAAATAATTTCAAAATCTGTGTCTTCATCTCATTACTGACCTCTTGATTGTCTTTTCCTATGGGTCAAGATTCATGTGGTCCTTCATATGCCTAGTAATTTTGAATTGTATCATGGGCATTTTGTATATTACCTTATGAGACTATGGGTCTTATTTAAATCCTATGAAGCATGCTGATATTTTTGTTTTATCAGGTAATTAATGTGGTTCAGTTCAAACCAAAGTTCAAGTTCCAACACATCTGTATGCTGAGGTTTCTATATCAGTTTAACTTCAAAACTTTTGCAGTGCTACTTGAATCTGTCCTGCATGTGTGCTACCCACTGGCCAGACTGGCATCTGGGTAGTGGTATATCTATTAGTTTAGTTCTCAAAGTCATTAGTATGCTCATTTGGATCAGAGCCATACATGCACAGTTTGGGGGTGAACCTGGGTGTTCATAAGCAACTTTTTAGGGTTGCTTTCCTGAGTTCCTCTTTCTCTTCAGTCTCCTCAGTACTTTAGGGTTTCCTGGGGCTCTCTTTTTTTGTCTTCTGGCCAGAAAACATCTACTTTCATGATTGTACTATTGTCAGAGCCAAGCAGCAAGAAGGCAGAGAGAGAATACAAAGTAATGGGACTTGGCCCTACTCTCTTGGAGCTGCAGCTTAACCAAATGGAGAGAAAAGTTCCCCTCTTTTAGTTTGGCCCCAGGAGTTTTCCAATACCGGCTGCTGCCATTGTCATTGTTACAGATGCAGGATTGCCTAGAGGCTGGGACACAATAATAAGAAAGAAGGCTAGTTTCCTTCCACCTTATGAGTGTTAGGAGTTTCCTTTCCTGTTCTTGAGCCAGTATTAGAGAGCTGCTTCTGGGGCTTTCTCTATCTGCACCACAATACTCACTTTTGGGTTTCTGGCTGGCTTGATTTCTGACCAGAGGATACAGGAGGGGAAATGTGGTAAACTCACCACAGAGTTGGTGATATATTAAATTCTAGTGTTCTTCCTTGTGATCCCTGCAGTTATTTACTTTTCAGAGTCCTTAAGTAGATGCTTCGTGCATTCTGTCCAGGTTTTATGGTTAATTTCAGTGAGAGAAAAAAGTCTAGCATGTGCTTATTCCAAATTACCTGGGTCCAAAACTAAATTCTGCTCTTTAGAGTAATTTTAGTTGTCATAAGAAATGATTCATTTTTGTTTTGGAAGAAAGAAAAAAGTAAAAACTTAATTAAATGGAACTCTTCAGTGCATAAAAATGTTGTTTCTTCTTGGCTACAGCAAGTTTAAGATTTTTAGGGGGGTGATGCCTTAAGTTCGGCAAACATTCTGCTTAATTTGAGTATCTCCTCACACATCATTCCCAAGTTTGGCACATAAAAGATGGTGATTGGGCATATAAAGCCAGTACACTAACTAGAAATACTGGGATTTGAACTCAGATATGACTAATGTCATAGCCTAAGCTTTTTTACCATCATATTATGCTGCCTTCTGAATTTAAATACATGCTGCCCCAAACACACATTTTTTTACTGACTGGTACATTATTATTCATTCCCTTGACCCTTCCCCTCAACCTCTGTGAGAGGAGTATACTTTCTTTTTTTGTTGTTGTTGTTGTTGTGATTTTATTTTATTTTATTATTTTTTTCATTGGTAACTATCATTTATTTAGCAATTACTATTATCAAGTATTTTACATGCATTGTTATTCTAAGTATTTTACATGCATTATGTGATTTCTTTATTATTATTATTATTATTATACTTTAAGTTCTACGGTACATGTGCATAACGTGGAGGTTTGTTACATATGTATACTTGTGTCATGTTGGTGTGCTGCACCCATCAACTCGTCATTTACATCAGGTATAACTCCCAATGCAATCCCTCCCCCCTCCCCCCACCCCCCACCCCATGATAGGCCCCAGTGTGTGACGTTCCCCTTCCCGAGTCCAAGTGAGGAGTATACTTTCCTACCCCATTGATGATGGAGTTGACCATGTAATTTGCTTTGACCTAGTGGTGGCTGGAGTGTGGTCCCCCACTTTGGGTTTAACCATGTGACTAGGTGGAGCTGGCAAAAGCAGAGGCTGGGAATATGCTTTTGTGGTTGGCCTTGCCTGCTGTCTTGCCCTTCTTCCATCAACATGAGAAAAACATGCCCAGGGATCCTGCCATTTCAAAGAGGGTAAAATAAATGTGTGGCATATCTGGATCCAACCAACAGCTTGCAGCCAAGCCCAGCTGCAGCCAACCTAGATAAGTGACATGTGACTAACAAAGTGATGTTTCAAGCTTCTGAGTTGAGAGGTGGTTTGCTATGCAGAATTATTGTGGCAACTGATAGACTAATTATGACCATGTAAGTATTTAATCGAGGACTTCTCATGTTTCCATATGAAATTTAAATGAACACAAAATTTTGATTTAAATATCAATACCTAGGAATAGATACATTTCTGATCTCTTCTCTTTTGACTTCTTATTCTATTTTCACCTAAAAGAGAGTTCTTACTAAGGAATGAGCTCCCCACCACCTTCCCCCTCCCTTTAACTCCATCTCTGGTGGTTCTTCCAAATTCCACCAAGTTTATTTGGAGCTTCAGAACATAAGTAATGACTTAATGAATGAGAAACCAAAGTTTATACTTCCTTAAACTGGGCTTGTTCCCCTCAGTCCCTTTATAAATGCAGCATCAGCATCCCCATAGGTCTCTCTGCATGGTTTATGGTGATAAGAAACTGCAGATCACAGATTTGTGTGCTGGTATACTTCTCATGACTCTGTCTCTTCCCAAGTGATGTAATGAAATCTAGGATTTAGACAGAATTAGGCTTGAATACTACTTCTATGCTTTAATGTTTGTGGGACTGAGGGTAAGCTACATACCATCTCGAGTCTTAGATTACTCAAATGTGAAATGGGTGATAATCTCTGTCTAGCCTCCCTCATGGCACTGTTATAAGTTCCAGGAGCTCAATATAGGTTAAGGAGATCTTATGATTTTTGTTATCTACCTTGGGTATGTTCAGCTATTAGCTCACAGCAGTCACCATGAGTGTTTTCTTCTTTGTCTTCCTTAGGAGAGGGAGTTTTCAGCAAGCTGGAGCTTGGCAGTTCCATCTCACCACCTCTGGCTCTGACAGAGTCTGGGCTAGGCAGTCTCACTCTCCCTCTGCACCCTTCTTCTACTACCTGAGTAGAAGGATCCCAACCACACTCTCCATATGTCTAGGATCCAGAGAATTCTGTTTCCTTGACAACAGGAGTGCAGGTGTCAAAGCAAGTCAGCTTTGAAGAGTCACAACAGTAGCAGGGATGCTGCCCTTGTCTCTACATTGCTGTTGGCTTCTTTTGTTTGTTCCCACTAGTTGTTCAAATGCACAGTGCATATGTGACCAATCGACTAAAGAAAAAAAGCAAAAAACAAAAACTATATAGCCTAGCTGCTCTCTTCCAGTGGCAAAGGCCCTAATGTTGTTTTACAAAAAAAAAAAGAAGTTCTTCTACCTCACTCCTGATGGTCTTTTTAGAATCAGCCAACCTGTGGAGCCTGGTTATAACTACTATAATTATGATTGCATTTACCCTTTGGTTCACAGACTTAATTGGTAGGTCTTTACAGTGGAAGGGAGCTCTCTTGTTATTGAATATTTACCAAGTGTCAGGTGCTTTACATTCTTTATATCATTTATTCTGATTTAGTCCTCACATCAGTCCTTTTATACCCATTTTACAGATCAGTGATCAACACATTCAGAAGTTACACCTACATTTTTCTGAATCCAACATTTTTACCTTTTATGACATTACACAGTCACAATTTGCGTATTGCTTGTTTTTGGTCATTTTAGGAGTATGGTAATATATACTCTATCATCATTTTTATGAACAGTGGTCAGAGCCAGGATGTGGAACCAGACAGCTCTGGCTTTGAGTTTTGGCTCTATCATTTATTATCTGTGTGACTTAGAAAACTCATTTCATCTCTCCAAGTCTCAATTTCCTTATGGGAATAGTAGTTTTTTGGGGGGATTAAATGAGGTGATACATGTGATGGAACTTGTGTAGCACCTGACATAGTGTCTGAACCATAGAAAATACTCAATACATATTGACTAAAAAGTCATCTGCCTCAAAGCAGAAGTACCACTGGAGCAAAAAATCTCTTCTGTTTGTTTCTATAGGACATTAGCAGGTTCTTCAGAACTTAGTTACAGGAGTTTAGAACTAGAAGGGATCTAGGGTTGGTTAGTCCATACTTCTCGTTTTTCATGTAGTGAAACTGAGGTTCAGAGTACGAGAGTAACTTGGATTTGTGTTGTCCTCCACTACTTCCAATTGCAACACACAAGGTCTCATGATAAGTCACTGACTTTGGGTAAAGAGTTTCATCTTTCTTGGTCTTGCTTTATCCACTTGATAACTGGCAATAATCTCTATCTTTCTACTTATCAGGCCTGGGATTTATAAGGAGAAAATGAGATTTTAGGTATTTGTGATTAGAAAAACATACATTTCCTCTAGTCTGCTCCCTTTTCCCACACTCCACATACCCTCGTGCTTCCCAGGCCAGGCCTGCAATTCAAGGAGAGTCTTCTTTCTCTGGAAATCTCTTTACCCTCTTTGCAATCATTACTGTCAAAACTTCCTTGCCCTGTGTTCCATTCCTGTTGGGACCTGTTGTCTGTCAAACTCACTTGATAAAGTAAAATATAGACTGATGTCTGTAAGGTGTTAATGGTCTAATGTAGTAACTTTTCCCACATATCATATGCATATTAACAGAAACCTTCCCTATAGGAGTGATATTCAGAGGGATTTCATGCAGAAAGATGTAGGCTTGTAGAAAAGAGCAATTTGAGTAGGTGAACTCTCTTCTCACACCACCTGGATAAATCACTTGGAAAATATCTATCTTTTGGAGCCTCCTTAGAAAAAAATGGAACATCTTCTTAGGGCTACAGTGAAGTTTGGCTTTGCCTTGGTAGCCTTTTGTAGAAGTGAGTGGCAGAAGTAGAATGTGTCTCAGGTCTTAGTGATGGGGCCTATCCTGCTTGGGTTCTGGGACTGGAGGTTGGTATTTGAAACATTTTAAAGAGTATTTAATGGGATGGGTATTGAGATGTGTCTCAGTCTGGATAAAATCATCAAGAGTAATCCTGTATCAAGGACAAGGGCATCTCCGCCCATTTCTTTGAAGGCAACAGAATCCAGTGGTCACAAAGTAGCTGGTGCTCATTTTCATCATTCCCTCCATTCTTATCAATAGAGAAACCAGCATACTGCCTGATCACAAAGGATGGGCCAGTCATGGTAATTGGCATGGGAACCAATTCTTTTCAACCGGTATTTACAGTGAGGCATTGAGACAAGAACTCTTCCTGCCTTGCCATTGGTGCTGTGTCTTTTCCTAGTATTAGTCTCAGCATATAAGAGCAAGTGTTTGTAGGTATCTTCTAGTTCACTACCCATGGGGGTGACTTGCCCAAGGTTGCAGAGTGAGTTCATGGCTTAATGAGGGCTATAGCCCAGAGCTCCTGATGCCCTACTTTGTGTTCTTTCTAGTGTACCACACTGTCTGTCTTGTATAGGTTAATACAGCATGGGTAGATGGTATGGTTTCCAGAAGCCCCCTGTTTTATATGTATGTATATATGTATGTGGATATACATGTACACACATGATATGTGTGTGTGTATATATATGTAGTGCTTAGGACAGTGACTGGCACTCCTACTGTTGAGTTATCCCTTGAACATTTTAGCTATCATTATTATTACTGATAGTATTTTCTACACATACACAGCAAATATGAAGGCCTTGAGATTCTGTAGCCCACTCTTCTTAGTTCATTGATGAAAGCTTTTGGAAATCTCTCACATATCTTAAATCATCATAACAATCTCATGGAGTTAGCATTTGTATTGCTATTATTGTTGTTGTGGTTACTGTTATTATCTCCAATTGGCTCAGAAAAGTTGAATAGCTGGATCAACAGATACAGAAAATCAGTGACAGAACTGAGTTGACCAAGGCCAGTGATTATGCTCCTACACCAGAGCCTCCTTCTTAAGAACTGTAGAGTGAACCTGGATAGCTCAGCTGATAGGCCCTTTGACTTGTAATCTGAGGGCCGCGTTGTAGAATAGGTATCACAGCAGGCTGAAGTCCTGAACACCAAGCAGGTCAGCACTAGATCTGCAAGAGCAGGTCCAGGGATGAAGGGGAGCTGTTATGTGTAAGGAGCAGATGCCTGAGAGTAGGAGCTGAGGGGCACTGGCACCTAAGATAGACTTCGCTTATCAACCAATTCTGTTAAGACCAACCGTACTCATGAGAGTACCTCTCCTCATCGCAACTCCCCTTTACCTCTCCTCATCTCAACTTCCTTTTCCAAGTATTCTCAAGAAATGTCACCTCATTGGGATTCATCTGACAAAAATAATGGACTAGGATCAATTTAAAAGGCCCAGCTCCACTATAAGAATATAATATGGCAATATATTTGAGAAACCGAAGGTGGAGGAAAAGAAAGAGAGAGAACGTGAGAGAGGGATAGAGACATGAAAGCATTTCACAGGCGAAGTCTAAACATATAAAATGTAGAGGTAAAAAGCAAGCAGCTGTGTGAGAACAAAAGAATATTCTGCTGCTCCTTATGCTGCGTGCTGCCCAGACTCTTCAATTGCAGCTCCTACTAAATAATAATGTAGGCTCTCTCTTTGCTCCAGCTCAAAGAGAATAGTAAAGCAGCAAAACACTCAAAGTTACAGTGGGGCCACAGATAAAAGTTGATGACATGGATTTCCTCCTCCTACTCCCACGTTGGCAATACCTACTAGAGAAGCACAATGATAGAGAATATATTGAACAAAGAAGGAAAAGACGTTTGAGCCCATGTGGGGGAAGAGAGCCTTTCTTTCCTTCCCTAATGGGATATTTTGATGATTGCTAATGGCTATAGTGCTCAATTTTGTGGAAGAAAGTGGGAGTGGAAGGAGAAGCTAGTTATTCCGGTGTCTTAGTTCTCAATAGGTCACACCTATCTTACATGTGAAACTAACATGTCAGATACAATCATAAACATTAATTTCTAGATTCTTCTGCAGATTCAAAAAGTCAAAGAAGTTGGACTCTGAATTTTACACACTTACAGGAAGACATGAAATGGTAGAATGATATTCCAGGTTTTAGAAAGGAAGTAATGATGGACTACATGAACCATAGACTGGCAAGCTTGATGTCAATCTTAGGCAATGATTCTAGAAATTGCTATTAAAGGATGGCTCATAATCCAAAGAAGAGTTGCTAGCAATAAGTGGGAGTTTACATGGGTTTACTGAGAAGAAGTCATGTAATACAAACATCATTCACTTATTTAATAGGGTTAGTTGAGTGATAGCCCTGGGGAATGTAGCATACACTATGTATGTCACTACTATTCTGTCGTTTCACCAGATTTTTTTATGACATCTTTGTGGAATGTATGAAGATTTGTGGCCTCACTTACACAATTATGTCAAGTAGTAATTTGTTGAAGTAACACACCCGAAAGGTATGGGAACAAATCTGGACAGTGTTGCTGTGACAGTTTCTACTCATAACTCACAGGGTTCTATCTTCAAGCCTGTCCTGTAAACATTTTTATTAATCACTTGGTTGAAGTTATTTAAAAAACAGGCTCATTAGATTTATAGAGGGATAGTAAACAGAATAGAAACCAGAATTAGAATTCTATAGATTTTGACATGTTCGGTGAATGGGCTGAATCTGCAAGATAAAATTTAATAGATATAGGAATAAAATACTATCAGGGGTGGAAATAATCAAGAAACATTAACAAAATACAGAGTATGGATAAGCAGGGCTTGTGTAAGAAAGGTTTAAGGGTTTCAGTGCACAATGAGCTCAAATGTAAGTTAGCTATGAGATGTGGCTATGCAATTTTAAGATACATTAATATAGTGGTTTACACACTTGGTTTCCTAAGCTTCAACCCTGAAACTCTTAGGCTGAGGCCCAGGAATCAGTATTTTTAAAGCTCCTCGAGTATCCAATAAGAAACCAAGATTGAGAACCACTGTGGTAATAGAATTTGAGGAAATTGATAATCCTATTGTAATGTTTATTGATTGAACTATCCCTGGAATATTTCAATTAATCTTACACAACACCTTCTACAAACTGGAGCCCATTTAGAGCAGAGTGACCAGAATGGTGAGGGGACTTGAAGTCATGCAAACCATGCCATGTGAGAAATGTTAAATGCTTAATCTCAGGGAAGACATAAAAGCTGCCCTCAAATGAGTATGCCAAAGAGATTACCCTTATCCTTTCTGGCTCCAGAGATGAGAACTACAACCAAGGAAAGGAAGTGACATGGACATACATTTTAACTCAATTACAAAAAATCATTCTATCAGGGCTGTTAATGATATAGTGGGCAGCCTCAGAAATAAATGATTATCCTTATAATTTGGAGACTCCAAGCCATTTGACTGGTTGACCAGTTGGTGAGGAGAATGTGGAGAAGGCTTATGTTATTCAAGACTCTTTTGGTGGCACATGAAAGAAATCTAATTGAAATAGCTTAAAAATGGAGTTGATTGTCTCATGTAACAGGGAAGTCACTTCAGGAAGGGCTCATTCAGGGGATCAATTTACATCATTAGACTCTGTCTCTCCATTTTTGGGGCCCTGTTTGCCTTTGCTTTATTCTGCATGCAGGCCCTCTCCATGTGGTGTCCTAACAACCCCAACAGAGAGAGAACTTTTTTTCTGACACTTCCCAAAAAAGTTCTGGGAGAAACACTGATTAGCACAATTTTAAATGGGTCAATGTGGTCAGAGAGAGAGAGTATGTATTTTGGGAGAAGGGTGAGGGAACTAGATGAACAAAACAATAGAGGCCTCAGGCATTGGATTGGATAGGATTGACTAAGTGAAAATGTTTGCCATCTCTGGAATTTTAATATTATTTGATAATGTGGCCAGGATACAGCAATAAGTATAGAGTATGATGCCTTCCTTGGCTCATCAAATGTATTCTTTTCTCTAGAGAGGCCCATCTGTTCTTCGTGTCCTTCCCTGTCTTCACACTTTTGCTTGTACTGCTTAATCTTTCCAAAAAGACCTCCAATTACTACACCAAAACCCACAGTTCGAAACTTATCTTAAGCCCTGCCTCTTTCTCTGTTGCAACTGTGCTCGTCTACACTAATCTGCACCTCCTTTGAATTGCTACAGTACTCTGCACAGTTATTAAATATTTCCTTATATCATGTCTTGAATTTTATTCTATCGCTCAGTGATACGGTTTGGCTCTGTGTCCCCACCCAGATCTCATCTTGAATTGTAATCCCCGTAATCCCCATGTGTCAAGGGCAGGACCAGGTGGAGGTATCTTGATCATAAGGGTGATTTCCCCCATGATGTTCTCGTGACAGTGAGTGAGTCACAGGAGATCTGATAATTTTATAAGTGTCTGACATTTCCCCTGCTCACTTTTCTCCTTTCTGATGCCCTGTGAAGGAAGTGCCTTTCTTCCCCTTCACCTTCTGCCATGATTGTAAGTTTCCTGAAGCCTTTCCAGCCATGCAGAACTGCGAGCCAATTAAACCTCTTTTCTTTATAAATTACCCATTCTTGGGTATTCTTCATAGCAGCGTGAGAATGAATTAATACACTCACTGTAAGTGAGTCTTATAAATTTTAAGTGTATTATAACTGTGTTCCTTGAGAATAGGGGCAATGCAGCATCCTTTTCTGTTTTCCTCTGTGCCTAGCATAAAGGACATTGCATGAGCTTGTTGATTAAAATGTTTTGATTGGTGGTAATTTTTATATATACCTCTTCTTTTATTACTATGTCTGAAGTCTCTGTTATGCAACTAATAATGGATTAAATTGCAAAGATGGGGCCATTGCCATCAAAGGGCCTTTGTGGAAGAAAGTGACTCTATTAAAGAGGACATTGGAACCCTTTCCCACTGGTGTAAGTTCTGTTCCAGTCATGCTGTATAACTCTTGCTGCCACATTGGTTTCCTTGATTTTGGACTCTATGAATGGGTAGGTTTCCCTGGTTAGTCTTTCATTCATTCACTCATTGCAGAATAATTGACTAATTACCAATGTTATTCCAAGTTCTGTTCTAGGTGTCAGGGATACACAAAATCCTTGTTCTCAAGGAGCTCCCAGGAGGAAATAAAAAAGCAAAATTAGATAATTTTAATATAACATCAACCATGGGGTTCCAGTTATGGATTAGATGGAGTCAGCACATCCTACCCTGTCTCCCTGCTGTATATAGCTATAAAACCTGATCAGAATGAATGGAGCATGGAGGAGTCTGAGAAGCAAATGTTAGCATATTGAGAAAGAACCAGAATTCAAAAGTGTCACTGAACTGGTGGCAAGTATGCCATGTTTGACCCTCTGGTATACCCTGGCCTGAACTCAGTGCACCAGCAACTTGGGAGTGGGCACCAGGGATTAGACAGAGAGAGCTATAGGAGAAGCAATGCAATTCTGGCTCAAGGAATGGAAAAGTGAACTCCCAACACTTAGTGTGGGAATCTCCCATTTTTTCTTCCTCCTTTTCTATGACTCCTTGTACTCTACCTCCTGAGAAATCCTGTGCAACGGTGGCAGCTGATGAAAGTTGGAGCTTACAGGAGCTAATACTCTGAGGGTGGGGAATTTTCTTCTCTTTTCGGTGGATCTCTGATTCAAAGGGGTTGGACCAAATCCCATTGCTTTTTTTCTTGTCTCTGTCTCCCACTACTTGGCACTAGACAAGGACACAGTTGTAAAATTGTGTAGCAAAGCAGGATAATTAAAGCCCACTTTTCAGGCCTGAGGACTAAAAAGAAGATCTCAGGGAACCAGAAGGTACTAAAGAGATCATAGAAATTGATAAGTTTGTAAAAGTGACCTCATATAAATTGTTTATGAACTCCTGAGCTCACTCCTGAGTAAATATTATGGATTAGACTCTATATAGCATACTGAAGACTTTGAGAATTGAACAAACAGAACACTGAGGTCCCAGACCATCTAATGAGTGGTAGGCATGTGGGGCATAGCTGGAGAGTGCTGTAAAGGTCTTGAAAATGGAATGGCCTTTGGAACTACAACCCACAGAAGGTGGATTGGAACTTGTGACTTCTAAAACAAAACATCAACATTCTCTATAGGATTTAAACAATTTTCAAGATCCATACAGTACTAGTCAAAGCATCCAGGATACAATCCAAAATTATTAGGCACTTGAAGAATCAGGAAAATCTCAATTTGCATGAGAAAAGACAGTCAACAGATGCCAATCCGACATAACAGATGTTGGACTTATCTGAACAGATTTTAAATCAGCTATTACAAAAAATATGCCAGCAAGTAAGAACACAACCCTGGAAAGGAAGGGAAAAGTAGAAAGCCTCAGCAAAGAAGTAAAAAAATATAAACAAAAATCAAATGGAAGTTTAAGAACTGAAAACTTACAATAACCAAAATTAAAGAACAAAAGTCACTACATGGGCTCAGTAGCAGAACATGGTCAGGATGATTTCATGGACTAGGTTACATTTCAGGGGCTTGTTTAAGAACAAATAGAAGGGAATCTAGTGGGAGAAGAGTTGTATTAGTGACCTATTGCTGCATAACATACGACCTCAAAATGTGTCAGGATAAAACAACAAATGTTTATTATCTCATGCAGGCAGGATCTGAGGGTCAAGAATCAAAAAGTGGCTTAACAGGGTGGATCTGGCTTAGGGTCTCTCATGAGATTGTAGTCAAATCTGTCAGAGGGAGTGTAGTCATCTCAAGGCCCAGCTGGGATTGGAGACTTCTTCCAAGCTCACTCATGGTTGTCTGCAGACCTCAGCTCCTTGCCATGTGAGCCTCTCCCTGGGGCACCTTGCAGCATGGCAGCTGGCTTCCCTCAGAGCGGGTGATCCAAGTGAGAGAGAGAGAAAACCAAACTGGAAGCCACAGTCTTTTTCATAACCTAATATTGGAAGTAATAGCTCAGTGAGTTGCTAAGTCCAGGCCAAGGGGAGGGGAATTAGACTCCACCTCTTGATGTGGAGGAATATCCAAGAATTTGCGGTTGTATTTTTAAAGCCACCACAGTGGGGAAGAGACTGTCCTGGGTGGAGGGAATCAGGTATGCAAAAGTACAAAATCAAGGGAAAGCATTAAAAATGTACATTTGAGGCTGTTTCTGTCTATTCAGTTCTGTTGGGTTACTCTTTAAGCACTGGTTGATGGGAAGTTTCTCTAAATGTCAAATGGCCATCGGAGCCTCCTCCTTTATTTGTCCTGTCTGAGGAATGCAGCAGGTCCTGGACAGTACTCTCACAGTAGGGGATGAAAATGACCTGTAGCCCCCACAGTATTTTGTTTTAGAATCTTGGAACAAAAAGGAAAATATAAAAAAATAATTTTTATTAGTTGTAGGTGTTTGCCTTCACAGTAGCATGGGAAGGTGGCCTGGAGATTTCATTAGAGGCTGATCATCCTTGATAATCCTCCATTCTGCTGCTGTCTTCCATCTTCTTACTGGCTAAAGCACTGTAAGTCAGTTCTGCTATAATGTCTATTTTGAAAATGTGAATTTGTTCCAATGCGATTGATGTATTAGGGAACCATTTGAGCATGACATGAATTTCGTGTTTGCTTGAGCATGATTCCATCAGTGAGAAACACTAGGTGAATGCAGAAAATTACACCTAGTTCAACTGAGCTGTGTGGTAATACATAAAACACACGCCTCAAACATCTATCAACCACACCCATCCACATTTAGTGTTGCAACTTTCAATCTGATTTCAGACAACCCTCTTTCCATCACTTCACAGTAACCCACGAAGTGCAACTCCCATGTCCACAAACAAACTTTAGGTCTTTCCAAGGCAAGGTGCCATATTTATTGTATAGTTTATGTATTTCTTAACCATTAACACATGTAAACTGTCCTGCCATTACTGTCTGGTTTTAAACGTGTCACTGATGTTTTTACTGTTATTCCCCTAACCCAATTTTCCTCATAAGCCATGTACTTTTTAATGTATAATTTTCCAAATTAGAGTAATTTTTAAAGAATATGTCATGTTATAGGAAAACTGACTATTTTTTTTTCTTACCTAGCATAGTGAACTTTGGTGGATTTGGCAACCAATGAAAATAAAGTCATCAAAGATTCTGTATTGCAGAATCAAAAAGAATAAGGAAGAGAAACCTACAAGTACTCAATATTCAGTGGAGATGCTTCTCTTTGGTGGAGGACCATTCAGAGCTTCTATCTAAAGACTAACCTTGGATGGATTTTCTCACTAATAGTTTATTATTCTGACTTCTGGGTCTCCTGCTCTTCTGAACCTGAGCATCTTCTTCCTCAGCAAGTGGTTTTGTTTCTTTGGCACATAGGGCCGTGAATGGGTAGTGTGATACTGTTAAAGAATTTGGAATTTATTCTCGTGCGTCTCTGACCTTGAACAAGGCTATTAGTTCTTACTGACTTCATATCCCCTCTGGGAACACAACTTTATGACCCACCAGTGACACTTGACCTTGGGTCTGTGGCACCTGGTGCTGAGGGGTCAGAAACAAGTTCCAAAGTGGTTTGGGGCATTTCCAATAGGGAACATCTTTCTCATGCCACTGGGACCACATTAGACTTAACTGGGAGAGGCAGGAGACAAGCTTAATCACTTATTTCCCTTTCTCTTCCTCATAATTCTTTCTCTTCTTTATCTTCATTGAAGCAGTGCTGTGTAGTCATTGAAGTTTTGGGCTCTGGGTCCACCACTAAATGGTGTGTGATCTTGGGCCACTTACTTAACCTCTCCACATCTCAGTTTCCTCATCTTTAAAACTGAGATTGTAACAGCCCCTACCTCAGAGCCTTGTTATAAAGAATGAATAATTCTTGAAAAGCACTTAGAACTGGACTAGTTGCTTTATACACAAAATATTGATCAATACCTAAAGTATGAGGAGCTTGTATCTATTTAGAATCAGATAGAGATGAAAATAAAATGATTCTGAACTATTAAATTCTGTCAGTAGGGAAATGTACTTGCATTTATCCACATTTCCTTAACACGTGGCTATTGCATCAAAAAGCTGCCATTGTGATTTCTTTTCTATTTATGAAGCTTATAAACATTGACCCATTTTTTTCTTTACTCTTAGGGCCAATATGATTAAGGTAGAGATGCTTCTATATGATGTTCGGTGAAGACTGAATACTTAAGTTATACAACTCTAACAACAAAAACATATTAAGCTGCCTGACCAGTATATTAAATGAAATGTTAAGTGAGACTGTAATCTCACCAAGGGCAGAGATCTTGTCTTTTTCTCTTGTATTGCCTTAACATCTAATATGGTGGCTCTCAACCAGGAGGAATTTTTGTCTTCTCCCCTCACCACCCCACCCCCTGTGGGGGACATTTGGCAAGGTCTGAAGTCATTTTGGTTGTCATCATGATGTCATGACTTGGAGGGATGCTATTGGTATGGATATTAACCTCTCCATACCTCAGTCCTCTCATCTTTAAAGCTGAGATTATAACAGCCCCTACCTCAGAGGCTTGTTATGATGAGTGAATGACATACTCCTTGAAAAGTACTTAGAACTGGGCTAGTTGCTTTATACACAGAATATTTTAATCAATACCTAAAGTATTAACAGCCTGTATCTATTTAGAATCAGCTGGAGATTAAAATAAAATAATTCTGAGCTATTAAATTCCTTCAGTGGGGAAATGTGCATGCATGAAGGACATGAAGGACACAAATAGACACTTCTCAAAAGACATACAAGCAGCCAGCAACCACGTGAAAAAATGCTCATCAGAATAATAGACTCAGGCTTATGGCAGACAGGAGGCAGAACTATGTTGCAGCTCCGACTCTGGCAGACAGCAGCATGTGGAGGCTTGCATCGTGAATTTTTGCTCCAGAATGACTGCAGGAATAAATCAGGAAACTGAGAGGACCCACAGACCCTCTGAAGAAAGCAGATTGTTCCTGCAGGACCCGAGAGATACCCCAAATACTGTGAGTGCCCAAATTGTGGAAGTAGGAAAAAGACCATCTGCCCCCAAACAGACACCCCCACTGGGAAAACTGAAGGTCTAGATTACCAAAGATTCTGACCTTACCTGGAGCTGAGTCAATTTAGAGAACTGAGTGAAATACAGGGGTAAAGGAAGAAGCAGAAAAAGCCCTGTGAGCTCGCTGGGCTCCCTAACAAGCCATCTCTGCCTGGCCTCACAGGGTTCCTTCAGGAGGGCTGCCAGAGGCACTGGGAAAAGACCACAGGGAGAAGGGTATCTTCAGCTGAATTTTGTAATGATTTGAACTGATCAAGAAATCTGATCAGAACTTGGGGGAGGGCATGAATCCAGTGAGCAGAGTCCACAGGTGGGGCAAGAAGGAAAGCCATACTTGCTTTCACAGCTAGGAGGCAGGTATGCTGGGGCAAGTTCTCAGCCCTGCTCGCCCACTGCCTAGAAACAGACTCAGTGCTGTTGGAGGGGCACAGTGGGAGTGAGACCGGCCCTTTGGATTGTGTGGGAGCTGGGTGATGCCTATGACTGCTGACTTTCCCCCACTTCCTTGACAGCCTGCATGACACAGCAGAGACAGCTATAATCCTCCTAGGAATATAACTCCATTGACCTGGGAATCTCACCCCCATCTTCCACAGCAGCCACAGCAAGACCTGCCCAAGGAAAGCCTGAGCTCAGACATGCCTAGCCCTACCCTGACCCAACAGTCCTTTCCTACCCACCCTGGTAACTGAAGACAAAGGGCATATATTCTGGGGAGTTCTAGGACCACACTCACCACCTGTTCCTCCCCATACTACCACAGCTGATGCTGTCTGGAAAGTCCCACTTCCCAGCAGGAGGCCAACCAGCACAAAAATAGTACATTAAACCATCAAAGCTAAGAACCCTCACAGAATCCATTTCATCCCCCTGACACCTCTACCAGAACAGGTGCTGGTATCCATGGCTGAGAGAACCATAGACGGTGTACGTCACATGACTCTGTGTAGAAAACCCTCAGTACCAGCCCAGAGCCTGGTAGGCTTGCTAGGTGAGTGGATCCAGAAGAAAGATAACAACCACTACAGCTTGGCTCTCAAGAAGCCACATGCATAGGAAAAAGGGGAGAGTGCTATGTCAAGAGAACACCCCATGGGACATAAGAATCTGAACAACAGCCTTCAGCCCTAGACCTTCCCTCTGACGGAGCCTACCCAAATGAGAAGGAACCAGAAAACCAACTCTGGTAATATGATGAAACAAGGTTATTTAACAACCTCCAAAATCACACTAGCTTACGAGCAATGGATCCAAACCAAGAAGGAATCCCTGACTTACCTGAAAAAGAATTCAGAAGGTGAGTTATTAAGCTAATGTGGGAGGCACCAGAGAAAGGTGAAGCCAAATGTAAGGAAATTAAAAAAAAAAAAAAAAAAAGGATACAAGAATTGAAAGGAGAAATATTCAAGGAAATAGACAGCATAAATAAAAAACAATAAAAACTTTAGGAAACAATGGACACACTTACAGAAATGCAAAATGCTTGGGAAAGTGTCAGCAATAGAATCGAACAAGTAGAAGAAAGGGATTCAGAGCTCAATGTCAAGGTCTTTGAGCTAACCCAATCCAATAAAGACAAAGAAAAAAGAATAAGAAAATATGAACAAAACTTCCAAGAAGTCTGGAATTATGTTAAACAACCAAACCTAAGAATAATCGGCATTCCTGAGGAAGAAGAGAAATCTAAAAGTTTGGGAAACATATTTTGGGGAGTAATCAAGAAAAACTTCCCTGGCCTTACTGGAGACCTAGATATCAAAATACAAGAAGCACAAAGAACACTTCAGAAATTCATTGCAAAAAAGTCATCACCTAGGCACGTTGTTATCAGGTCATCTAAAGTTAAGACGAAGGAAAGAACCTTAAGAGCTGTGAGACAAAAGCACCAGGTAACCTATAAAGGAAAACCTATCAGATTAACAGCAGATTTCTCAGCAGAAACCCTACAAGCTGGAAGGGATTGGGGCCCTATCTTCAGCCTCCTCAAAACAATTATCAGCCAAGAATTTTGTATCAACAAAACTAAGCATAATATATGAAAGAAAGATAGTCTTTTTCAGACAAACAAATGCAGAGAGATTTGCCAGTAGCAAGCCACCACTACAAGAACTGCTAAAAGGAGCTCCATATCTTGAAACAAATCCTAGAAATACATGAAAACAGAGCCTCTTTAAAGCATAAATCACACAGGATATATAAAACAAAAATACAAGTTAAAAAGCAAAAACAAAAAACAACAACAACAAAAAACAAGGTATACAGGCAACAAATAGTGTGATGAATACAATGGTACCTCACATCTCAATACTAACATTGAAGGTAAATGGCCTAAATGCTCCACTTAAAAGATACAGAATTGCAGAATGGATAAGAATTCACTAACCAAATATCTGCTGCCTTCAAGAGACTCACCTAACACATAGGGACTCATATAAACTTAAGGTGAAGGGGTGGGAAAAGACATTTCATGCAAATGGACATCAAAAGTGAGCAGGAGTAGCTATTCTTATATCAGACAAAGCAAAATTTAAAGCAACAGCAGTTAAAAAAGACAAAGAGGGACATCATATAATGATAAAAGGTCTTGTCTAACAAGAAAATATCACAATTCTAAACATATAAGCATTTAACACTGAAGCTCTCAAATGTATAAAACAATTACTAATAGACCTAAGAAATGAGATGGATAGCAACACAATAACAGTGGGGCACTTCAGTACTCCACTGATAGTACTAGACAGGTCATCAAGTCAAAAAGTCAACAAAGAAACAATGGATTTAAACTATACCCTGGAACAAATGGACTGAACAGATATATTCAGAACATTCCATCAAACAACCACAGAATATATATTCTATTCAATAACGCATGGAACTTTCTCCAAGATAGATATATGGTAGGCCAAAAAATTAGCCTCAACAAATTTAAAAAAATATATCAAGCCCTCTCTCAGAGCACAGTGGAATAAAACTGGAAATCAACTCCAAAAAGGAACCTTCAAAACTGTGCAAATACATGGAAATTAAATAATCTGCTCCTTAATGATCATAAGGTCAAAAATGAAATCAAGATAGAAATTTAAAAATTCTTTGAACTATATGACAATTGTGACACAACCTATCAAAACCTCCGGGATACAACAAAGGTGGTACTAAGAAAAAAGTTCATAGCCCTAAATGCCTACATCATAAAGTCTGAAAGAACGCAAGCAGACAATCTAAGGTCACACCTCAAGGAACTAGAGAAACAAGAACAAACCAAACCCAAAGAAGAAAGGAAATAACCAAGATCAGAGCAGAACTAAATGAAATTGAAACAAACAAACAAACAAAAAACACAAAAGATGGATGAAAGCTTATTCTTTGAAAAGACAAATAAAATTGATAGACCATTGGCAAGATTAACCAAGAAATGGAGAAAATCAAAATAAGCTCAATAAGAAATGAAATGGGAGATATTACAACTGACACCACAGAAATGCATAAGATCATTCAAGACTACTATGAAACACCTATGTGCATAAAGTAGAAAACCTAGGAGAGCTGGATAAATTCCTGGAAAGATACAAACCTCCTAGCTTAAATCAGGAAGAGTTAGATACCCTGAACAGACCAATAACAAGCAGCAAGATTGAAATTGTAGTTAAAAAATTACCAACAAAAAAAAAGTTCAGAACCCAGACAGATTCACCACAGAATTCTAGCAGACATTCAAACAATGGGTACCAATCATACTGACACTATTCCACAAGGTAATGAAAAAGGGAACCCTCTCTAAATCATTCTATGAAGCCAGTATCACCCTAATATCCAAACCAGGAAAGGACACAATAAAAAAGAAAACTACAGACCAATATCCTTGACAAACATAGATGTTAAAATCCTTAATAAAATATTAGCTAACCAAATTCAGCAACATATTAAAAAGATAATCCACCATGATCAAGTGGGTTTTATACCAGGGATGCAGGGATGGTTTAACATATGCAAGTCAATAAATGAGATACACCACATAAACAGAATTAAAAACAAAAAACACATGATCATTTAAATAGATGCAGAAAAAGTATTCAACAAAATCCAGCATCCTTTTATGATTAAAACTCTCAGCCCAAAATTGGCATACAAGGGACATATCTCAGTGCAATAAAAGCCATCTATGACAAACTCACTGAATGGGGAAAAGTTGAAAGCATTCCCTCTGAGAACTGGAACAAGACAAGGATGCCCACTCTCACCACTCCTCTTCAACATAGTACTGAAAGTCCTAGCCGGAGCAATCAGACAAGAGAAAGAAATAAAGGGCATCCAAATCGGTAAAGAGGAAGTCAGACTGTTACTGTTTGCTGATGTTATGATTGTATACCTAGAAAAACCTAAAGATTCCTCCAGAAAGCTCCTGTAACTGATAAAAGAATTCAGCAATGTTTCTGGATACAAAATTAATGTACACAAATCAGTAGCTCTCCTGTACACCAACAGCGACTAAGCTGAGAATCAAATCAAGAACTCAATCCCCTTTACAATAGCTGCAATAAAAACAAAACAAAACAAAAAACAAACCTTAGGCATATACCTAACCAAAGAGGTGAAAGACCTCTACAAGGAAAACTACAAAACACTGTTGAAAGAAATCGTAGATGACACAAACAAATGGAAACACATCCCATGCTCATGGATGGGTAGAAACAATATTGTGAAAATGACCATACTGCAAAAAGCAATCTACAAATTCAATGCAATTCCCATCAAAATACCACCATCATTCTTCACGTAATTAGAAAAAACAATTATAAAATTCACATGGAACCAAAAAAGAGCCTGCATAACCAAAGCAAGACTAAGCAAAAAGAACAAATCTGGAGGCATCATGTTACCTGATTTCAAATCATACTATGTGGACATAGCCATCAAAACAGCATGATACTGTATAAAAATAGGCACACGGACCAGTGGACCAGAATGGAGAACCTAGAAGTAAACCCAAATACTTACAGCCAACTGATCCTCAACAAAGCAAACAAAAACATAAAGTGGGGAAACGACACTCTTTTTAACAAGTGGTGCTGGGATAATTGGCTAGCCACCTCTAGGAGAATGAAACTGGATCCTCATCTCTCACCTCATACAAAAATCAACTCAAGATGCATTAAGGACTTAAATCTAAGACCTGAAACTATAACTATAAAAATTCTAGAAGATAACATTGGAAAGACCCTTTTAGACATTGGCTTAGGCAAGGATTTCATGACCAAGAACCTAAAAGCAAATGTATTAAAAACAAAGATAAATTGCTGGGACTTAAATAATCTGAAGAGCTTTTACACAGCAAAAGGAACAGTCATCAGAGTAAACAGACAACTCACAGAGTGGGAGAAAAATCTTCATAATCTATACATCTGACAAAGGACTAATATCTAGGATCTACAATGAATTCAAACAAATCAGCAAGAAAAAAACAATCCCATCAAAAAGTGGGCTAAGGGCAGAATAGACAATTTTCCAAAGAAGATATACAAATGAACAAACATATGAAAAAAAAAAAATCCTCAACATCACTAATGATAAGGGAAATGCAAATCAAAACCACAATGCAATACCACCTTACTCCTGCAAGAGTGGTCATAATCAAAAAAATTTAAAAAGTAGTAAATGTTGGTGTGGATGTAGTGAACAGGGAACACTTCTACACTGCTGGTGAGAATGTAAACTACTACAACCACTATGGAAAACAGCATGGAGATTCCTTAAAGAACTAAGAGTAGAACTACCATTTGATCCAGCAATCCCACTACTGGGTATCTACCCAGAGGAAAATAAGTCATTATATGAAAAATATACTTGCACACGCATGTATATAGCAGAACAATTCACAATTGCAAAATCATGGAACCAACCCAAATGCCCATCAGTCAACAAGTGGATAAAGAATGTGCGTGTGTGTGTGTGTGTGTGTATGTGTGTATATATATATATATATATGTATATATATGTGTGTGTGTGTGTATGTGTGTGTATATATATATATGATGGAATAGTATTCAGCCATAAAAAGGAATAAATTTATGGCATCTGCAGTGACCTGGATGAGATTGGACACTATTATTCTAAGTGAAGTAACTCAGGAATGGAAGACCAAACACTGTATGTTCTCACTCATAAGTGGGAACTAAGCTATGAGGATGCAAAGGCATAACAATGGCATAATGGACTTTGGGGACTCAAGGGGAAAGGGTGGGAAGAAAGTGAGGGATAAAAGACTACAAATAGGGTGCATTGTATACTGCTCAGGTGATGGGTGCACCAAAATCTCACAAATCACTGCTAAAGAACTTACTAATGTAACCAAACACCATGTGTTCCCCCAAAATCTATGGAAATAAAAAAAATTTTAAAAAAACTATTGGATTAAAAAACAATAAAAAATTAAAACTTAAAAAAATGCTCATCATGACTAATTATAATGATGCTGATAGAGGCCAGAGTTGCTGCTAAACATCCTACAATGCAAAGGAATGTCCCTCCCTCCAACGAAGAATTATCCTGCTCCAAATTTCAGTGGCGCTGAGGTCAAGAAGCCCTGCTCTAACACAATGTCTTAGTATAAGGAATTTTGGAGCCTCTTGATAAATGTGTGTTGAATGAATGAATGAATAAAGTTTTGGGGACAAAAAGGTGATTTGATAGCAGAGACAGGGCTTGGCAGACAAAGTCATGGAGAAGCAATTTCAAGAAAGAGTGGTGTTTAGCCAATTGATATTAGCATGATGGTAAGACCAGTGTTTGCCCTGTTCAGACATCCAGTCATACTGGTCTGTGTCTTGGCCAAATGGTTCTTAAATATTTTGAATAATATCCCTGAGAAGTGGTGTATTTTCTGGAGGCTATGAATGATTGCTTCTTTAAATAAGTTGTGTTAGAAACCACAGGTAAAGGAAATAAACTGACTTTGGCTTTGAGACGTAAACAGGAAAGGATACAGAGTGGTTATGGATAAATCACATTGGTGTGGCAGCTGTAGAAAAATGGAGTTCAAAATTCTGATGAAAGAGGGAAAATCAGAACAGTGTATCCCCAAGTCCCTCAGTTCTAGTCAAGGCAACTGTCCCCAAAATGGGAAATTAGTAGGGAAAAATTAGAAAGTAGTGTAAAGCATGTTAACCACCCATAGGAAACCCAAAGTCTGTTTAAAAGCATATTATTGAGCAATGGGGAAAGAACTCCCTGTTCAATAAATGGTGTTGGTATATATAGCTGGCTATCTATATGCAGAAGAATGAAATTGGACCTCCATTTTTCACCATCTACAAAAATTAACTGGAGATGGGCTAAAGATTTAAATGTAAGATTTGAAACTATTAAAATTCCTAGAAGAAAATATCAGAAACACCATTCTGGACATGGACTGTGGGAAATAATTTATGACTAAGTCCTCAAAAGCAATTGCCACAAAAACAAAAGTTGACAAGTGGGACCAAGTTTAAGTAAAGAGCTTATGTACAGCGAAAGAACCTATCAAGGGGGTAAACAGACAACCTATATAATGGGAGAAAATATTCACAAACTATGCATCCAACAAACGTCTAATATCCAGGATCTATATAGAACTTAAACAAGTCAACAAGCAAAAACCAAATGACCCCATTGAAAAATAGGGAAAGGATGTGAACAGATGCTTCGCAAAACAAGACATACAAGCAGCCAATAACTACATGCAAAAATACTTATCATCACTCATCATCATAGAAATGTAAATCAAAAGCACAATGAGATACCATCTCACACCAGTCAGAATGGTGATTATTAAAAAGTCAAAAAACAACAGATGTTGGTGAGGCTGTGGAGAAAAGGGAATGCTTATACACGGTTGGTAAGAGCGTAAATTAGTCCAACCACTGTGGAAAGTAGTTTCGCAGTTTCTCTAAGTACTTAAACAGAACTATCATTCAACTCAGCAATCCCATTATTAGTGGGTTGGATAAAATATGTTTTAGGATAATAAACCAAAACTGAACCCCTGAGTGGTTAACCTGACAAAGGAAAAGATGTTATTGTGTATACGGGCAGGTGGACAAGTTAAGACTAGACAGTTCAAAGCTCACTAGGTTTTTGAAAATATACTTCAGTAGTAATCATGGAATTGCAAATTGAAGCTGGGCATGGTGGCTCACGCCTGTAATTCCAGCAATTTGGGAGGCCAAAGTGGGTGGATCACTTAAGGTCAGGAATGTGAGACCAGCCTGGCCAACATGGTGAAACCCCATCTCTACTAAAAATGCAAAAGAATTAGCCAGGCATGGTGGTGCACACCTGTAATCTCAGCTACTCGGGTGGCTGAGGCATGAGAATCACTTGAACCTGGGAGGCAGAGGTTGCAGTTAGCCAAGATTGCGCCACTGCACTCCAGACTGGGTGACAGTGCAAGACTCTGTCTCAAGAAAAGCAAAGAAATGAACAAAAACAAACAAACAAACGTAACCCAGCAAATTGAAAAGGTGAGATTATTTTACTCATCAGATTGGCAAAATGGAAAAAGATGGTTAATATCCAGTGTTAATAAGAGTGAAGAGAAATGGAAACTCTAGTTTACTGTTGGGAAGTATAAATTGGCACAGTCTTTTTGGAAAGTACTTTGATTATATCTATTAAAATCTAACATGTGTGCTTTCTCTTCATTATATCAATTCTCCTTCTACATATATAGCCTAGGGAAACGTTTGAAAATACAAGTTGAGCATCCCTAGTCCAAAAATTTGAAATCTAAATGCTCCAAAATCGGAAACTTTTTGAGTGCCAATGTGGTGCTCAAAGGAAATCCTTATTGGAGCATTTCAGATTTCAGGTTAGGGATGTTGAACTGGTAGTAATGCAAATATTCCAAAAATCTGACAAAAAATCCAAAATCTGAAACACTTCTGGTCCCAGGCATTTCAGCTAAGGGATACTCAACCTGTATGCACAACAAGGTATGACAAGAATGCTTTGTTGTCTCAAATTGACCTAATTCACCACCTCTCCCCCAACCAAAGGTAACTGAATAAGAAGGGTTCAGCCTATTAGGGAATATTACATATCTGTTTAAAAGAATAAAATAGCTCTGTATCTACTGACATGAAAAGTCTCTAAGACACATTGTTAAGAAGAAAATGCAAGTGGAAAATACGCTATATGTAGCTTGACACTATTTCTATAAAAGAAAAATCCCACCGAACAACTTCATAAATTTAGATATATACATACACAAGAATGGAAGCAAGAATAAGAAACAAGAATAGGAAAAGGCACTGGGGGATATAGAGCAAACTGATCTTAGTGGTTGTCTCTGGGAAGGGGAATAGAATGAGAAGGCAGTGGTCAAGAAAGTCTTTTTACATTATGTGTACCAAATTGCGTTATTATAGGGGTATATCCATATAGTACTTACATAGTTAAAAATACACAGGGAGAAAATAGAAAACTGATACAGTGCGGATGTGCAGAATTATAGGGTATTTTTTACTTCAAAGAAGGATTTACTACAAGATTCCTGGAAACAACAAGTTCCATTCAGAAACAACTTAACTGCCTGTCGTCTTAGGCAGGCAGTAGCCAGTTAGGCCCAGTGCTAAATGAGGATGGAGAGGGGAGTAGGGCTTGTTAGTGGTGAGCTAACTGTCCAAATTGTTCTTTAAGCCCAAGAGCCCTCAGGCTGCTTCTGAAGCCTGTATCTCACATTTGCAGGCCCCCAAAACCAAACGTCATGAGGAAGTGTCCTCATTTTGCCTTACCATTCTGCTCCTTGGCTAATCATTGCTGCAATGGGGCCTCCGTATATGAGGGCTGTGAAGTGTCTAGGAGAGGCCATCTGGGGCCTTGGCCAAGAGTGCCTTGGGCTCCTGTTAGACTGGCCCAGAAATCTATGTTCCTGGTCACCTTTTAGAAAAGAAAAAGATGTCTTGAAACTCAGAAGTTAGTTCAGTAATGGGCTGAAAAAGCAATGTGGATTTTTCCCTTTCTGTCTACATTAACAAATAAATTCATTATCCATTTCTCAATAATTCAGTCACATGTTTAAAAATAATCTCCTAAATTTCTCCTTCTGCTGTGACTTATCGGCTCGTGCTATACTTACTGGTTTATCAAAATATGTCATTTTCTCACAATGTGGAGTGGAAGTCCTTCAATGTATCTTTTGGGGACATGAATGTAATTAATTTTCTGTTCATAGGCCTTGCCCAGGGAAGATGGATCTGGCTGATTTGAAAGACTGGTGCAGCTCTGGACTGAGAGGACATCAAGCTAATGATGGGTCCTGAGGTCTAGGGACTCTTTGATAAACCACTTAATTTATGGAAACCTGACACACATATGGGAAACTAGATCTTTCACATGCCTTTTACTCTTCTCTTCTCTCTTGCTCTGCCTGGCCCCACATATCAATATGTACTTGTAGTAAACCATCATGGAAGCTACTGGCAACACGGGTCAACAATTTTGACCCCAGTGGGTGAAACTAGGTACCATCCAACCCTCAAAGCTGTAGGCCTTTCTCCATACTCAAACATATTTTGTGTCCTATTTTCTGAGCTCTCCCCTAGGATGAATTTGATCCTTGAATTTGTGCTGAGATCCCAGTGTGTTTCTGTGTGGTTCATGCCAAGCAAAGTGTTTACACTTAGAAAATAAAAAAAAAAAATGACCAGGTGCAGTGGCTCACGCCTATAATCCCAGCACTTTGGGAGGCCGAGGCAGGAGGATCACTTGAGGTTGGGAGTTCAAGGCCAGCCTGATCAACGTGGAGAAACCCCATCTCTACCAAAAACACAAAATTAGCCAGGGGTGGTGGCACATGCCTGTAATCCCAGCTACTTGGGAGGCTGAGGCAGGAGAATCGCTTGAATCTGGGAGGCAGAGTTTGCAGTGAGCCGAGATCATGCCATTGCACTCCAGCCTCGGCAACAAGAGCGAAACTCCGTCTCAAAATTAATTAATTAATTAAAAATTAAAAATCATAAATTTTGGATCCTAAAAGGCATATTGGAACCATTTCATGAACGGTGTCCTGCCTCATAAATTGCAGAAGATTTCTTCTCATTATCAACAAAGCTGTAAGGTCTCACAGAACATGTTTTCAAAGTTTTAAAAATTGTGATAAAATTTGCCATTTGAACTATTTTTAACTGTACTGTTCAGTGGCATTAAGTACAGTCACACTGTTGTGCAGCCATCACTACAATCCATCTATCCCCAGAAATTTTTCATCTTCCCAACTAAAACTCTGTACACATTAAACAATAATGCCTCATTACTCCCTCCCCATAGACCCTCCAATCCCCCATTCTTCTTTCTGTCTGTATGAATTCGGCTACTCTAAGTACCTGATATAAGTAGAATCATACAGTGTTTATCTTTTTGTGTCTGGCTTATTTCACTTAGCCTAATATCCTGAAGGTTCATCCGTGTAAGCAGCATGTGTCAGAATTTCCTTCCATTTTAGGGCTGAATAACATTTCATTGTGTGAATATACCACATTTTGTTTATCCATTCATCATTGGCTATTGTGAACAATGTTGCTATGGGCATGGGTGTACAAATACCTGTTCAAGTCCCTACTTTCAATTCTTTCATGTATGTACCTAGAAGTGGAATTGTTAGATCACATGATAATTCTATTTTTCAATTTTTCAAGGAGCTAGCATACCATTTTACACAGCAGCTGTACCGTTTTACATTTTCTCCAGTAAAGTATAAGGTTTAGGTTTTTGTGTGTGTTGTTTTAAATAATAGCCATGCTAATGGGTGTGTAGCAGTATCTCATTGTGGTTTTGATTTGCATTTCCCTAATGATTAATAAGTTGAACATCTTTTTATGTGCTTATTGACCATTTCTATATGTTTTTTGGAGAAATTTCTATTCAACTCCTTTGCCCATTTTTTGCCTGGGCTGCTTGTCTTTTTGTTGTTTGATTTGCAAACTTTTTAAATCCTTGGACCTGTTATTCAAATGATGTATTTCAGAAAATTCTGATATATAAAACAGATTAAAACTGAAATCCTTCAAGTGCAGGTGGGGAGGAAATGGAGCCTACCTGTTCATTCTTTACTTCCATGGCAGCCTCTAACAGGACTCCTTTATATGTCTAATGCTGTTTCTTAGCTCTTTGGAAAAACTACCGTGCCCTTGGCAGTTAGATGGGGATCCATGCTTCAAAATATTTGAAGGGACATAGATATGCACAAAGAAGGACTCACCTCTGTGTTTTGCCACCTTCAAATATTGACCATGGCTAGAGAAATGTGGTGCTTTTCACTGGAGTGTACATTAGTGTTGTTTTGTCACTTCGTTCCCAAAGACACACTCAGCTATTGATCCTTCCACATATCAAGGGAAGCTCATAAATTACTGGGGAAATGTCAAGAAGAATGAAGAAAATGACAGAAAGTCTTCCAAATCCAGAGAAAGACATTATTTACAAATTCATATCCCCCACTATCAGGTAGATCCCCACAAGCAGTAGGAATTTGTAAGAACAAATAAGCCACTGATCATATTGCTATTTATCACAGTCACTCACTTCTGCTTCAGCCTTCAGACCTTGTTGAATCAGGAGAATTTTTTAAAGTGGGTGTTTGTAGGGTTTAAAGCATTCTTTTTTTAGTTTGAAAGTAAAGTTCTGAGAATAATCTTATTTGGGGGGCTAAAAGCTGACGCTTAGCCCATTGGTTAAGATTCATCTCCCTTTTGGGAGTCTTACTCCTTGTTTCGGGTAACAAACCCTCAAGATTTTCATGTTTTCTTTGGTCTGTGCAGGTCCCTCCACTTCTGCCTCACTGGAATTCTGTACCCACCTGTCATCTTGAGAACCAAATTTCTTTTCATATCCAGACCACTTCTGTTTGTGACAAGTGGGAAGGCAACCAATAGCATAGCACTTTTACTTGCTTGAGTTCTGAACAATTGAGAAATTCGAAGGAATCTGAAGATGGAGTCTTATCACCTTTAGGCCAGGTGTGGTGGCTCACTCCTGTAATCCCAGCACTTTGGGAGGCCAAGGTGAGAAGATCACTTGAGCCCAGGAGTTCAAGAGCAGCCTGAGCAACATAGCGAGACTCTGTCTCTACAAAATTTTTTAAAAATCAAAAAATAGCTGGGTGTTGTGGTGTGTATCTGTAAGTTCCAGATACTTGAGAGGCTGAGGCAGGAGGAGGATTGCTTGAACCTGGGAGGTTGAGGCTGTAGTGAGCCATGATTATGCCACTGTACTCCAGACTGGGTGACAGAGCAAGACCCTGTCTCAATAAAGTAAAATATCACCTTTAATATTGGATAAAGGCTAGAGTGGGGACACAGTTTATATCAATGAGCAAACGGGCTTCCCAGTATGGTGGCCCCGTGTTAGAGAGACTTACCTCCTCTGTCACAAGCTATGCTCTATCACCATAGAACCCTCTTACAGAACCAGGCCCCTCTCACTGTTTGGCAGAATTCAGAACAGAACACAACTCCTCTGTAGTCAGCCATATCCCATGAAGAAGCAGTATGGTCAGAGCTATGCATGCCCCAGTTCCTTGTTCTAAGCTCATCAACCAGGTAAATCACCCCAACCCCCTCCTCTTCATAAAAATATCACAGCCCCCACATGGAAAGAAACATGTAGAGTTGGGAAGAATAATCTACTGTAGGATTTCCCAGTTTATTTTTCTCTTAACCCACTGACCCATTGAGCCATCTCCATGAAGGGAGAAGATTAGCAGTTTATGAGGACAGTCTGACTCCCACCTTCGTGAGGCTAACCTCCCAGTAGAAACCACTGAGATTCCTGATGGGCAATATAGATGGTGATATTTGCAGAAGACTGAAATGTGCTTGAAGACTATTTTAATTAAATTAATATCAAGACTGTACCTTGTGTAAGGATGCAAATTTATCACCTACTCTATTTCCTTTCTCAAATAATGACCAGCTGAATTGTCATGAGTATGCTATCAGAGGATGTGCAGTGAGATCAAAGGATAACATTAAGACACTATGATAATAATGTGCATCAATAAGATGCTACTCATTTGAATATAATCTTCTTTTATCATATTTGCAGGAGGACATTTAAATTCAAACTCCCTCATGCTTTTTCGTTAAAGTCCAGAGAAATGAAAGTCCAAATTTTTTACATCCAATGATGTTAAAGTTCAAAATAAAGTTTTCTTTCTCTTGGGAGTAAAAGTTCCAAAAAATTAAGGACCAAAATGTATCCTCCCTAGCTTCTTACTATGCTCAACCTTAATGAGAAAAGTTCTCAAGGCCTGTGCAGAGTTGGGGTTCTTCAGCAGCTTTAGTCTGTACTGTCTCTTACTGGAATGGATGCAGTTCTTTCAGAGCCTCTGAGTGTGTATTGGTTCAATGCCAAGTCTCTGATGTTTCCTACAGTTCAAGGAATTAATAGAACCTACAAGATAATTGCATCACTGGCCCCACATATTCCCAATTAGAAAACAAACAAATAGGTGGTGGTAGTCCCTTCATAGCCCACATCAATCTCTGCCTCCTAGAATTCACTCCTTGTGAAATCCCTTCCCCTGGGTTTGGGCTGGACCTACTATCTTGCTTTTAACAAATAGAATATGATGAAATGGTGGTGTGTCACTTCTAGAATTAGTTTACCAAAGATTGTGACTTCCATGTTTGTAGCGTTATCTTCTCTGGCTGTTCTCAGTTGTTTGTGCTGATGAAGCCATCTGCTGTGTTGTGAGCTGCCCCATGGAGAGGCCCATGTGACAAGGAACTTGCCAGCAAGGGATGAGACTCAATCTAACAGTCTTTGAGGAACTAAATTCTCCCAACAGTCATGTGAGTGAACTTGGAAGCAGATCCTCTCCTAATTGAGCCTTGAGATAACCATAGTCATGGCCAACATCTTGACTGCAGCCTGTGAAGGATTCTGAGACAGAGGATCCAACTAAGCTTCACCTAGATTCCTGACCTATAGAAACTGGGAGATAATAAATGTTTTCCATTTTACACCATTGTGTTTTGGGATAGTTTGTTATGTAGCAACAGACAGATAATATGCAGGCCAATCCATAGTCCCTAGGGATGTTATCCCAGGCAAAATTTCATTATCCGTTTTCAGTACGCAGAATTGCTGAAGACTCAATATTATCTGAAGGAAAAATGACAGACAGAAGGAATCTTGATTATAGCTACGCCAGGATGCCAGTCTACCCAAATGGCTGAAGTCCATGATCTGTGAACTTCAATTCAATTTGGAGAAATGTCTCACCAAGAATTTACTTTTGGCCTAATAAAAGCCAATTGCATAATTATATAAAACAGACTCTTGGCCCAACATAAGCATCTATAGACTGCCAAGTTCAAAATATCCTGTTTATATATTGAAGTCCAAGACCTATAGCCCCTAGCCCCACCCAGAGATATTTCTGTTGTTATTTGAGTGTGCTAATTCTAGTTCTTGTCAATTTCCCTGTATTCTTGGACCAATCCATCAGGTGTTTGGATGGAAGGAAGTCCAATAATTAACACCTTGAATTCCAAACCAACAGATATTTAAGAAAAATGAGCAAGACAAAGGAGAGATGAAAATAGCCCCTTTATTCCCAACTAAAATGATAAAAATGTAGTTTGTATCTGTGGATAAGTGAGCTTCCTAATACTGAAACCACCTTTGCAAAGATTTTGACAGTCAGAGAAATCTAGCATGGCTGACTCTATCTTGCTTCTAGTCTCAGAGGCTGGCTATATTTACTCATTCCTGAGCATTGGCCAAGCTAACCATGGGAGGAATTTAGTTTGTAGTTTAACCTTAAAGCAAGGATGATAATAAGCCTTTCCAAAAACTAAATCACCTTTGTAAAACTAATGAAATGCTACAAGGTTAGGATTATGAGAGAGGTCTGAATTCTTCTAAGTGTGAGCATAGTTAACCAATAATCAGCCATTGTTCCAGAGATTATAAGATTTGTAACGTCCGCCATTTACTCCTGTAGATAATATCACTGTTATAGAACCTAAGATTGGCCTTTTGAGATGCCTTTTCAGACTTTTGCATTTCTGAGTGACCCAGAGGCAGTCCTATGGCCCCCTCCCAGAAGCCGACTCAGCACATGAGGACCATTCTCTCCACCTCTATGATGGCATACCCAATCAATCAGCAGCACCCATTTCCCAGTCCCCTGCCCATCAAACTCTCCTTGAAAAACCTTAGTATCCAAGCTATCAGCAAGGTTGATTTGTGTAATAACTGTCTCTCATGTGGCATCACTGGCCTCACACTCAATTAAATTCTTTCTTTACTGCAATGTCATAGTCTTGGTGAATTGGTTTTGTCTGTGCAGTGGGCAGGAAGAACCCATCAGACAATTGTAACACTGTATCTCAGACTTGTTCACCCAGTCAGAGGTAGCACTAGACCATCACATTGCCCTTCCTGTCCCCATGGATATTTATATATGTCTCTGTAAAAACTCTCTGCATGGAAGAGCAGAGCAAGACACACACTCTGAGAACAGCCTTAGTCTCAAGAATAAGAGGAGATAAGGAGCCATGACAGATGGAACAGGGACAGATTTTTTGACCAGACTCACCACTCAGATAAATCTCACCTCCCTGGGAAGAAATAAGTAAGGAGATAGAATCATGGAAAGCAATATCAGGAGTGAGGAAAAAGTGTTCTCTCCTGTCCCCATACCTTTCTTACGTTCCCATCTCCTCCTGTGTCTCTAACTTTCTCTGCTTTTCATAATTACGAGAAAAGGTTGATTAAAACCCTACCAAGGTAGTAATGCCTAGTTATCATTCAGAGTCCTTCAGATCAAGTGTAAAATAAGAAGGAATTGTGTGACACTTAAAAATGGGGAAAGCCCAGGGGACTGTCTCTTGGCAAAACTGTTTAGTGATGATGTGATTTTGTGCCCTCTCACAAGTTCTTCCAGGGCCTGCTCCAACCCCCACTCCACCCCCAACTCCAGAAGCCATTGCCTTCTTCACACCTACTCTCCATCAGTATGCTAACACCCAAATGCTCTGGCTCTATCAAAGTACATACCCAGCTCTCCTTCCTGATAAACCAATATATGCATAATCTTCTTTTGGGGGAAATACCTTTTAAACAGTAACTTTTGTGTCTTATTCCAAAGGAATTAATTTTTGTTGTGGGACTTTTCCTTGGTTCAGCTAAAGGGAGGGTCTTTGTCACATGGCCATGAAAATTTAGGCTCGCAGGTGATTTGATGGATAAGTCACAGTTTTATTGGGTGAAAAGGGGAAAAAAAAGGAAAACAGGGGCCCTCCACAAAGCCAGAGGCCCTGCTGTTGTGCTTCCCGCCTCCCAGTATGAATCCCAGGTTCCACCCAGGAAGAGGAGGGGCCAGGCTCCTCCCCACTGCAAACAGTGTGAACTTCTATGACTCCACCCCAGTGCACATTCCTCCCAGTGCACAGGCCAGTTGGAGTTTTGCCAGGGAGCCCTTCCCACCCGGCTGTCTCGTTATGATACTATATGGCAAGCTGATGAGAAATTATACATGTAAACAATGACCTTCTGGTGAGGCTGGCCCTAGTTTATACTTAAAAATTTCTGAATTGTCTTATTGTCTGACTTAGTATCTTTGACTTGTAAAGCAGACCTCAGCCAGGATCCATGGAAAATTCCATTTTTTTAAGGGAAAATAATTTCTTGTTGGAAAGGCTTGCAGTGTCTCACAGCCAAGAGGATTCAGATTTCGGTTCTCTGGGAAATTAACAAGGAGGACGAACACTCCTGGAAGAGATGATAAATTGAGGAAGAGGGTGGCATTCTGTGTTGTGAATTTCATTTAGAAGAACATATGATCATCCCTTTGTATTATACAAAAAGATTTACTGCTATTTGATTGAAATATAAAAATCTACAGCAGCTAGGTACCCTAGCCAGGATCTTCTGCTCCTCTAGAAAAGCTCAACTCATATCTAAAATATTTTATCACTTCTTATGGGCCATGAGGGTGTTCACAGATAGCCATAGCAAATCCAATATTCTCAGGAAGAGACAGTTCTGACTGGTTTTGCTCTGTGTTCAGCCTTTTAATGTTTTTCAATTCTGAGAAGCACAGAGGTATTTTTGCACATTTCCAATAACACCTGGGCTCCGCTCTTCATGCATTATTTCTTATCAAATGCATTTGACTACAACACAATACAACGTTTACCCTTGTCCCCACTGTGACAGAATATTATGGTCTTCGATACAGCTTACCTGGTGCCTGGAGATATTTGTTTTATGTGTGTGTTTGTGTTAAGGGATGGAGAGCTATGGTACAAGGAGTCAGGGAACTAGCGAGGTTGAAATGACAAAAACTTGTTAGCTGCTGTTTTTTTTTGTTTGTTTTTGTTTTTTAAATAATATGTTCCAGTAGCTTGGCCTGACAGTCAATTTCTGAAATACCTGGCAAAACCCACCCTCTCTCTTTTTCTTTTACATTTGGAGCCAAATACAACCAGTTAGGCCTGGCTCTATACCAGAAAAATAAAGGTCTGCCTACAGAATGTGGGATCAGCCCCCAAATCTCCTTGTTTTGGAGGTGTAGCTCTTTTGTTTTTATTATTCTTTGAAATATGTAATTTAAGTATCTTGTCAAAATGTGTGTATATTATCTAGTGATGGGGTGAGTAATGCATTAAACTACCATCAGCAGGGCAGGAGATAGTTCAAGAGATTAAGCAAGCAGATAAGACCTTAAGGAGAAATGTGATGTATGCTTTGGTGGAAAGTGGCAAGAGAATGGTCTGGAAACTGTAATTATAATGAATACTACCATTCCCATCACTACTATCCCTATTGCACAATCACTCTCTATTGATGATTAATATGTGTTTGGTGTTCTACAGACATTATTTCATTCCCTACAATAGCCCAGTGGAGTGGATACCACCATTATCTCAATTTTTCAGGTGAGAAAACAGGCTCAGAGAAAGCAAAGTAATTTACACAGTGTTTCTCAAATAGAAGGTATGACTTCTAGCCCAAGTCAAGTAGGAGGTAAGTACTCCTGTGGGGAAGCAATCTGATCAGTAGGCACAGAACAAATATTCCCTTCTAGATTATTTTGTTCATGTATGACTCAGCTTCCAGTCTTGGTTGGGAAAAACATGAACAAACTGAAAAACTCAAATGCTACAAGTCTCATCAATTTGGTGAGTGGGTTCAGGATTCACAGAGCCCAGGTTGGGTTGGGCACTTACACCAGGAAACCTTGTGAATCGTGGGAAAAAAACAAATATGATGATGCAAATGCAGAATTTCACTGTAAATATCTTAAATCCAAGCTATAAGAGCTCCCTACTCTGTACCAGATGAATTAAGATTGTTTAATAATTGCATGACTGAGGGTAAACCACTTTATCTCTTAACTCTTAGTTTCTTCATCTGTAAAATGAAGTTAATAACACCTCTTAGAATTGTTGAAAGTATCAGTGTATGTGAAAGTGCTTTGTAAACTGTGTGGAAAGATATATAGATATGCAGATTATAACAGATGGATCATAACAGAAATCCCATTTCATTATCAGGTGTATACTTTGTTGCTTGAATTCAATGAGTGACATCAAGGACTGAAAAGGAAAAGGATACTTGTAGCTCTCACAGGTCTTCCTGCTCTGGTTTATGCAAGTCCTTTTTTTTTTTTTTAGACAGCTTCTCCCTCTGTCACATGGGCTGGAGTGCAGTGGTGTAATCACAGCTCACTGCAGCCTGGACCTCCCAGCTCAAGCAATCCACCCACACCAGCTGCACAAGTAGCTGGGATCACAGGCATGAACCACCCCACCCGGCTAATTTATTTTTAGTTTTTGTAGAGACAGGGTCTCCCTATGTTGCCCAGGCTGGTCTTGAAATCCTGGGTTCAAGCAATCCTCCTGCCTCAGCCTCCCAAAGTGCTGGGATTATAGGCATGAGCCACCGCACCCAGCCTATGCAAGTCTTTATATACTCTCGAGTGCAGACACTCATGTAAACTGGCTTGCGTTTGGTTTCTGATGGAAGCTTTGTTTCTCTGGAACATGCAAACATTATGAGTGGCTAAGGAAACTGCAGCAACACTATAGTTTGAATTGCTAGGGCTCAGAAAATAATGCCCCAGAATATGACACTTTGACATGCTGAACTAAAGAAGCAACCTCAAGGTCTCTGACCTTTCCCTGCCTCCCTGCCTCTCTGTCCTCTTTCCCAAAGCATTGAGTAGGACTCTGTCTGGACTTTCCTTAGCTGATTAAGAAAACTTCTTTCCAAAATTTGAAATGCAGTTGTCTTAAGTCACCCTCCCTAGGAATCTTATCAAATAACCGGGAAAGATTAACCAAGTGAGAACAGAAGAGACTAGAGGCCATTATCCCACCCAGATAGATTTTTCATCTATTCTTTTGAGGGCAACTCTAAGAGATTAATCTGAGGTTCCTCATAAAAATATTCCAGCAAAGCCAGCTAAGAAAAAGCCTATATGATCAATCACTATTCTTGCTGTACTTTGTGCAAATTATCAGGCCAAGTTTATGAAACTAATTTTATTTTTACAAACAAATTGGTCTTACTGTGATTATAGTTGTCAGAAATAGGGGGACTGGAGAGAGAAAATTATGTTTCAGAAGAAAACCATAGTGCACCTGTTATTAGATTCTATTCCTGTCCATTATTTTTGAGTTTTTATTATCTGGACTGAAATCTGAATTATTAGTTTGTTCTAATAATCTCACCATAAGTCCCCAAAGTAACATTTTCAATTTTTCTCTCACCCTTCTGATTTGAAGTCACTAGAAATTAAAAACTGCCTTTTGTTCCCTGAGGCCCACAAGCCAAAGCTGGTCAATTTGGCTTTAAAGAAAAATCACCATGACAGCTTCTATTTGGACAAACTTTGTGACATGGAAACTATAAACCAGAAAAATCTGTCAAATTGCCACCACCTGATTTTGCTCCAACTATAGATGTTTGAATCCCAAATCTAGCAATCTTCTCCACTGACTGCCCTCGAGATTCTAAATAAACTAGCTTATAGACTGCTCTAGACATTAACTGTTGTTTTTCTTCTGTTTCCATAAAAACGTGTCTTATAAAAAAAGCCTTTTTGCCTGTCAGGCCTCTGAGCCAAAGCCAAGCCATCGCATCCCCTGTGACTTGCACATATAGGCCCAGATGGCCTGAAGTAGCTGAAGAATCACAAAATAAGTGAAAATGCCCTGCCCCTGCCTTAACTGATGACATTCCACCACAAAAGAAGTGAAAATGACTGGTCCTTGCCTTAAGTGATGACATTACCTTGTGAAATTCCCTTTCCTGGCTCATCCTGGCTCAAAAAGCTCCCCCACTGAGCGCCTTGTGACCTCCACTTCTGCCTGCCAGAGAACAACCCCCCTTTGACTGTAACTTTTCTTTACCTACCCAAATCCTATGAAACAGCCCCACCCTTATCTCCCTTTGCTGACTCTCTTTTTGGACACAGCCCGCCTGCACCCAGGTGATTAAAAAGCTTTATTGCTCACACAAAGCCTGTTTGGTGGTCTCTTCACACGGACATGCATGACATTGCCTACACTATATAGAGAGAAAACTTTTACAGGAGCCTGGAAAACACCACTTCCTGAATTGAGACACAACTGTTTAATTAGATTGACCTATTCCCAGCAATGTGAGATTGGTTTAAGGGGACCCTTTACCATTTAGCTACTAACTCGATTTTTCTCTCTACAGCCACCAACTCAGCTTTAAATGTATGAAACTTCTAGGGAAGTTTCAGTTAGGGGAATGTTGGTGTTCAGAAAATGGTACCCCAAAATATGGCACTTTCAGATGCTGAGCTAAAGCAGCAGCCTCAAGGTCTCTCTCTGACCTTTCCCTATCTCCCTGTCTCTTTGATCCTCTTTCCCTGTTCTTCAGAGGGCGGTTCTGAGAGATTACCTGGGGGACTTCATCTGTATAATGAGATAAACTTCGTTTATAGTGAAGTTTTGCCCTTCATCTTTCCATTGTTTCAGGCCATTGTTCTTTGGGCTTACTCATTTCCCCTGAAAATCATTTCCTTCTACATCTCCCTCTCCCCTTCCCCTATGAAGAAGGGTATACAAGCATGTGGACCTCCTTGGGTTATTGAGTAATCATTCTCATGTGATTCCTCCATGCTATGCACATTAAATACATTTTGCATGCGTGTCTCTCCTATTAATCTGCTTTTTGTCAGTTCATTTTCAGCAAACCTTCATTGAGTGAAGAGGAAGCTTTCCCGCCACCCCTACAGAATGCAGATCATTTATATTCCTCTCTGACACTAGTAGATGGAGGATGTCAGGGTCCTGTACATCAGAGATAGGGAGAAACTATGACTGATACTTACAAGCTGAGGGTCTAAGAGAAATATTTCTAACAGCCCAACAACTCTATAGGCACATTCATTTAGTTTCTGCATTGTGGTGAGATGACATACTCTTCCCAGTGCTGCCTCTGAGGTAATTTGGGAAGTGACTACGTTTGTCCTTGGTAACTCTAGCCCTCCGTTTTAAAAATAATAAATACCACTTATTGAGCATTTTCCATGTGCCGAGAAGTGTGTTATATGCTTTACCTAGGTATATATAATCACATGTAGTGTTTATCACAAGTCTGATGGGCCATTTTCATTGAAAGCCTCCTGTGCTATGTACTTTCTCTACCTTACCTTATTTAATCTTCACAGTAACTTTATGAGATTGGTGTTACTATTTTTTCTATTTTATAGATAAGGTTACTAAGAGTCGGTGGAATTGTTGTAGGAGTTATTAAGAAATTATTTTAGGCAGATAGAGAGGAAAAGGGGTCCTTGGGAAGTTTTCATTTGTTAAAGCATCTTTCTTTTTTTATTTATTTATTTATTTATTTATTTTTTTTTTTATTATACTTTAAGTTCTAGGGTACATGTGCATAACGTGCAGGTTACATATGTATACTTGTGCCATGTTGGTGTGCTGCACCCATCAACTCGTCAGCACCCATCAATTCATCATTATATCAGGTATAACTCCCCAATGCAAT
>NC_045445.1:25341387-25370753 GCF_002776525.5 Piliocolobus tephrosceles
GATCCTTGAGGAATCGCCATACTGTTTTCCATAATGGTTGAACTAGTTTACAATCCCACCAACAGTGTAAAAGTGTTCCTATTTCTCCGCATCCTCTCCAACACCTGTTGTTTCCTGATTTTTTAATGATTGCCATTCTAACTGGTGTGAGATGGTATCTCATTGTGGTTTTGATTTGCATTTCTCTGATGGCAGAAATATTTTTAAAATGTAAAACACATCATGGGTTTTCAGGAGAGTCCTATCTCAAATTTAGGACTTCAGGGTTTTTACTTGATGCCATTGATCCAATGTCTGTATATCCCTTTTTCTATGCTAAAAATCAATTAGAAGGCTAATGAAAACAGTTTAAGATTTTAAAAATTAATCCTGTCGTTAAGATGTATCCCACTAGAAACGGAGAGTCAAATTGCTGCATTTAAAAATCACTAGAAATAGTTACTCTCTGGGTTGTTATGGCATCAATTCTGTAAGCAGGTTCATTTCTTTTAATTTAATTTTGCTTTATAGTGATCATTTTAAAAAATTTAATTTACTCCTATACGTATATAAAATGTTACAAAGAACCAGACTCACAATTCTAAAAAGTAAGGTATATTTAGAGAAATCTAACTTCTATCCCTGTCCCCTCTGGTATGTTCCCTCCCTTCCCTATAGATAACCATTTCAAAAGTAATTAAAAAATAAATATTTCTTATAGTCTAATATACACGTAGGAAAGAGAACACATCATAGACATATAGTGCAATGAGTTATCACGAAGTGAAAACATCACAATATCACCACATACTTGCTTAAGAACTAAAACATCACTAGAACACCCAGAAGTTCCTCTCATGCATTCTTGATCACCATTCCTTTCTTCCTCCCCAAAGCAAATACTATCTTTACTTCTAAAATTATTGATTCGTTTGCCTCAATATTTGTCCTTCATATAAGTGGAATCATATGGTATACATTCTTTAGGGTCTAGTGTTTTTCATTCAATATTATGCTTGTGAGATTCATCCACAGTGTTTCATGGAACAGTCATTTATTCATTTTTATCATTGTAATGTTCATAATTTATCCTTAATAATGTTGATTGGGTTGTTTGCAGGTTTTGCCTATTAAAATTTATGCTTCTATGAACATTCTTGTAAATTTATTTTGTTTCTGTTAGGTATACACATAGGAGTGGAATTGCTAAGTGATAAGAATATGTATATATTCAAATTTAGCACATACTGTCAGTTTTCCAAATAAATCATGCCAATTTAAAGTCCCACTAGTAGGTATGAGCATTCTCTTGCTTAGCATCTCATTTAGGAACAAAGTATATCACTCAAATTATTTAGGTATCACAATTAAGTTCCTAGTCATGATTTCTTGTGTTTTGTAATTACATGGGCTGATAATTTGCAAATAATAATGATTTAAATTTCCTTTTAGGGAGGGTGTGGAGCAAGATGCAATAGAAAGCTCCACTGATCATCTTCCCACAAGGACACCAATTTAATAACTATCTACACACAAAAAGCAACTTCACAAGAACCAAAAATGAGGTGAACACTCATAGTACCTGGTTTTTACTTCATATTGCTTCATATTGCACTGAAGAGCCACTGAAGAGGTAGAAAAAAGCAGCCTTGAATTGTAAATGCTACTGCTCCCACATCCCTCTGGCTGTGATAGTGTGGTGCAGAGAGAGTTTCTGTGCCCTAGAAAGAGGGAGAGCTAGCAATTGTGAGGTATGGAGCTCAGTGTTGCCCCTGTTGTACAAGAAGGCAAAACTGGACCAAACACAGCTGACACCTGCCCACAGAGGATACATTAAACTAGCCCTAGCCAGAGGAGAATCACTGATCCCAGCAGTTGGAAATTGAGTTCTTGCAAGCCTTGCCACCGTGGATTAAAGTGCTCTGGGGCCCCAAATAAACTTAAAAGGCAGTCTAGGCCACAAGGACTGCAACACCGAGGCAAGTCCTAGGGCTGCACTGGGCCCAGAGACAGTGGACTGTGGGGAGGCATACAACCAGCCAGTGCGGCTAAGGGGATTCTGGCATTGTCCATTTCCTCCCTTAACCTCAGGCTGCTCAGCTCATAGATCCAAAAGGGAGCCCTTCCTTCTGCTGGAGGAGAGGAGACAGAAAAGTGGGGAAGACTTTGTCTTACATCTTAGATACTGGCCCAGCCACAACAGGATAGGGTACTGGTCAGAGTTGTGAGACCCCTTTCTAGGCCTCAGCTTCCAGATATTTCTAGATACACCCTGGAATGGAAGGGAACCTGCTGCCTTGAAGGAAAGTATCCAGTCATGGCAGGATTCATCACCTGCTAACCGAAGAGCCTTTGGATCCTGAATAACCAGCAGTGATATCCAGGTACTATACCAAGGGCCTTGGGTAAGACATTGAGACTTGCTGACTTCAGGTGAGACTCTGCACATTCCCAGCTATGGTGGCTACAAGGCAAGACTCCTTCTGCTTGAGAAAAGCAGAGAAAAAAGTAAGGAAGACTTAGTTTTGCATTTTTGGTACAAGCTCAGCCAGAGAGGGGTACAGTACCAGGCAGACTCTTGGGTTTGCTGATTCCAATACTTGGCTCTTGAACAGCATTTCTGGACCTGCCCTGGGCCAGAGGGGAGCCAACTCCCTTGAAAGGTGAGATCCAGGCCGGGCTGCCTTCACCACAAGCTGACTAAAGAGTTTTTGGGCCTTAAAGGGAGTATCCATGGTAATCTGGCGGTATACCCTGTAGGCATGAAGTGATGGTGGCCACAGGGTGAAGTGCTGCCTTTGGAAAGGGGAGGGAAGAGTGGGAAGGACTGCATCTTATGGTTGGATTACAAGCTCAGACACAGTTCAATAGAACACCAGGTGAACTTCTAAGGTTTTTGATTCTAGTCCTGAGCTCCCAGACAGCACCTCTGGACCCACCCAGGGCCTGAAGGAACTCACCTCCCTGAGTGGAAAGACATAGGCCTGGCTGTCTTTGCCACCTGCTGATTGTAAAGCCCAAGGGCTTTGAGCAAACATAGGTGGTAGCTAGCAAGTGGTTATTGCAGGAATTGAGCAAGACCCAAGTGGTGTGCTGGCTTCAAGTCCGACCCAGTAATGTTCTAGGGGTGGTGGCAACAGGAGTACTTGCTGCACCCCACCCCCAGCTCCAGGTGGCTCAGAGCAGAGAGAGAGATTCTGTTTGTTTCAAAGAAAGTAAGGAAAGAGAACAAGAGTCTCTGCCTTGCAATCCAGAGAATTTTCCATATCTTGTCTAAGTCCCTCAAGGCGGTACTTCTTTGAGTCTGCAAGAACCACAGTGCCACTGAACTTGGATTCCCCCCTAAAGCAGATACAGATTAGAACACAACACCCAAGTCCTTTCAAATATCTGGAAAGCCTTCTTAAGAAGCCCAGACTGCAATGACTACAATAAATACCTAACTCCTCAATGTCTAACACTGAAGAACATTTACTAGCATCAACACCCTCCAGGAAAACATGACCTCACCAAATGAACTAAATAAGGCACCAAGGACCAATGTGGGAGAAACAGAGATATGTCACCTTTCAGACAGAGAATTCACAATACCTGTTTTGAAGAAACTCAATGAAATCCAAGATAACACAGAGAAACAATTAAGAATTCTATCAGATAAATTGAACAAAGATTAAAATTCTTAAAAAGAATCAAACAAAAATTAGAGAGTTGAAAAATGCAAGTGACATACTGAGCAATGCATTAGAGTCTTTTAATAGCAGAATTGATCAGGCAGAAGAAAGAATTAGGGAGCTTGAAGATAGGCTATTTGAAAGTGCACAGAGGAGACAAAAGAAAAAAATAATAAAAAACAGTGAAGCATGCCACAGGATCTAGAGAATAGCCTTGAATGGCTAAATCTAAGAGTTATTGACCTTAAATACGAGATAGAGAAAAAGATAAGGGTAGAAAGTTTATTTAAAAGGATACTAACAGAGAGCTTCCCAAACTTAGAGAAAGATATCAATATCCAAGTATAAGAAAGCTGTAGAACACCAAACAGATTTAACCTAAATAAGACTACCTCAATACACTAAATAATCAAACTCCCTAAAATCAAAATCCTAAAAGCAACAAGAGAAAAGAAACAAATAGCATACAATGGAGTTCCAATATGTCTGGCAGCAGAGTTTTCAGTGGAAATCTTACAGGCCAGGAGAGAGTGGCATGTCAAATTTAAAGTGCTGAAGAAAATAAACGTTTATCCTAGAATTGTATATCCAGCAAAATTATCATTCAGAAATGAGGGAGAAATAAATACTTTCCCAGACAAACAAAAGATGACAAATTTCATTAATACCAGATCTGTCATACAAGAAATGCTAAAGAGAGTACATCAACCAGAAAGAAAAAGAACATTAATGAGCAGTAAGAAATCATCTGAATGTACAAAACCGACTAGTAATAGAAAGTACAGAGAAAACATAGAATATTATAACATTGTAACTGTGGTGTATAAATTACTCTTATCTTAAATAGAAGACTAAATGATGAAGCAATCAAAGATAATAACTACAACAACTTGTCAAGACATAGACAGTATGGTAAGATGTAAGTAGTAACAACAAAAAGTTAAAAAAGCAGGGATTGAAGTTAAGGTGTAGTCTTTATTGGCTTTCTTTTTGCTTGTTTCCTTATGCAAGAAGTATTAAGTTGTTATAAGCTTAAAATAATGGATTATAAGATAATATCTGTAAGCCTCATGGTAACCTCAAACCAAAAAAATATACAACAGCTACACAAAAAATAAAAAGGAAGAAACTAAACCACGTCATCAGAGAAAATCACCTTTATTAAAAGGAAGACAGGAAGGAAAGAAAGAAGGAAGATAAGACCACAAAACAACCCAAAAAGAAATAATAAAATGGCAGAGTAAGTTTTTACTTATCAAGAATAACATAAATGTAAAACGGACTAAACTGTCCAACCAAAAGACAGAGTGGCTGAATAGATTTAAAAAACCCATCGACTTGTTGCTTACCAGAAACACACTTCACCTATAAAGACACACAGACTGAAAATAAAGAGATGGGAAAACATATTCCATGCTAATGGAAACAAACAAATTAGCAAAAGCAAGAGTAGTTGTACCTACATCAGATAAAAATAGATTTCAAGACAAACTATAAGAAGAGACAAAAAGGTCACTTTATAATGATAAAGGGGTTGATTCAGCAAGAGGATAGAACAATTTTAAATTTATATTCACTCATCACTGGAGCACCTAAATATATAAAGCAAATATGATTAGAGCTATAGAGAGAAATAGGCCCCATTACAATAAAAGCTAGACACTTTAACACCCCACTTTCAGCATTGGACAGATCTTCCAGACAGAAAATCGACAAAAAAAATCAGACTAAATCTGTACTATAAACCAAATCAATCCAAAAGATATTTACAGAACATTTCATCCAATGGCTACAGAATACACATTCTTTTCCTCAGCACACGGATCATTCTCAAGGACAGACCATATGTTGATCACAAAACAAATCTTAAAATATTCAAAAAAAACTGAAAAAAATATCAAGCATCCTTTCTGACCACAATGGAATAAAATTAAAAATCAATACCAAGAGAATTTTTGGAAACTATAAAAATACATGGAAATTAAGCAATATGCTCCTGAATGACCAGTGGGTCAATGAAGAAATTACTAAGGAAATTGAAACATTTCTTAAAACAAATGATAGTGGAAACACAACATACCAAAACCCATTGCACTCAACAAAAGCAGTACTGAAAGGGAAGTTTATAGATATAAGTGTCGTCTTTTTCAAAAAAGACAAAAAACTCCAAGTAAGCAACCTAACAATGCATCTTAAAGAAATAGCAAAGCAAGAGCAAACTAAGCTCATAATAGTAAGAGAAAAGAAATAATAAAGATAAGAGCAGAAATGAATACAATTGAATGAAGAAAACAATACAAAAGATCAATGAAACAAAAAGTTGTTTTTTAAAAGTTAAACAAAATAGACAAATTTTAGCCAGAATAACTAAGAAAAAAAGAAAATCCAAATAAATAAAATCAGAGATTTAAAAAGAGACATTACAACTGATATCACAGAAATCAAAGGATCATTAGTGGCTAGCATGAACAACTATATGCCAATAAATTGGAAAATTTAGAAGAATTGGACAAATTCCTAGACACACACAACTTACCAAGATTGAATCAGGAAGAAATCCAAAACCTGAACAGACTAATAGCAAGTAACAAGATTGAAGTAATAATAAAAATTCTCCCAGTAAAGAAAAGCCTGGGACTCGATGGCTTCACTGCTGAATTCTACCAAACATTTAAAGAAAAATTAATATCAATCTTACACAAACTGTTCCAACAAATAAAGGAGGAGGGAATACTTACAAACTCATTCTATGAGGCCGGTGTTACCCTGATACTAAAAACAGACAAAGACACTTTAAAAGAAAAGGAAACTACAGGTCAATATCTTTGGTGACTATTGATGCAACAATCCTCAACAAAATATTAGCAAACTGACTTTGACAAGATATTAAAGAGATAATTCATCATGACCAAGTGGGATTTATCCCTGGGATGCAAGAATGGTTCAACATGTGATACATCATATCAACAGAATGAAGGACAAAAATCATATGATCACTTCAATTGATGCTGAAAAAACATTTGGTAAAATTCAATACCCCTTCATGACAAAAACTCTCAAGCAACTGGATTTAGAAGGACCACACCTCAACATAATAAAAGCCATATCTGACAGACCCACAGATAGTTTCATACTGAATGGGGAAAAACTGAAAGCCTTTCTTCTAAGATCTGGAACATGACAAGGATGCCCAGTGTCACTACTGTTATTAAACAAAGTATTGGAAGTCACAGCTAGAGCAATCAGACAAGAGAAAGATATAAAGGACATCCAAATTGGAAAGGATGACATCAAATTATCCATGTTAGCAGACGATATGATTTTATATTGGGGAAAACCTAAAAATGCCACAGAAAGCTTATGAGAACTAATGAACAAATTCAGAAAAGTTGCAGGATACAAAGTTAACGTATGAATTTCAGTAGCATTTCTATATGCCAACAATTAACTAACTGAAACAGAAATTTAAAAAATTATCCCATTTACAATAACTACAAGTAAAATTAAATACCTAGGAAATAACTAAGGAAGTGAAATATCTCTACAATGAAAACTATAAAATATAGAGGAAAGAAATTGAAGAGAATACAAAAAATGGAAAGATACTCCATGCTCATGAACTGGAAGAATCAATATTGTTAAATTATCCATACTACCCATAGCAATCTACAGATTCAATGCAATCCCTGTCAAAATACCAATGACATTCTTCACAGAAATAGAAAAAAAAATACTAAAATTTATATGGAACTACAAGATCCAAAATAGTCAAAGTTATCCTAAGCAAAAAGAACAAAACTAGAGGAATAACATTACCTGACTTCAAATTATATACTACAGAGCTATAGTTACCAAAACAGCATAATACTGGCATAAATAGTCACATAGACCAATGGAATAGAATGGAGATCTCAGAAACCAATTCAGACATCTATATTGAACCCATTTTCTACAAAGGTGCCGAGAACATACACTAGGGAAAAGACAGTCTCTTCAATAAAGGGTGCTGGGAAAACTGGATATCCATATGCAGAAAAATGAAACTAGACTCCTATATCTCACCATATACAAAAATCAAATCAAAATTGATTGAAGACTTAAATCTAAGACTTCAAACTATGAAACTACTACAAGAAAACATTGGGGAAAATCTCCAGGACATTGGTCTGGGCAAAAATTTCTTGAGTAATACCCCATAAGCACAGGCATCCAAAGCAAAAATGGACAAATGGGATCATATCAAGTTTAAAAGCTCCTGCAAAGAAAAGTAAACAATCCACAAAGTGAAGAGACAACCCACAAAATGGGAGAAAATATTTCCAAACTACCCATCTGACAAGGGATTAATAACCAGAATACATAAGCAGCCCAAACAATTCTGTAGGGAAAAAAATCTAATAATCTGATTTAAAAGTGGGGAAAATATTTGAATAGACATTTCTCCAAAGAAGACATACAAATGGCAAACAGACATAGGAAAATGTGATCAATATTACTGATCATCAGATAAATGCAAATCAAAACTACAGTAAGATATCATCCAGTTTAAATGGCTTATATCCAAAAGACAGATATAAAAAATGCTGATGAGGATGTGGAGAAAAGAGAACCCTCGTACACTGTTGGTGGGAATGTAAATTAGTACAACCACTATGGGGAACAGTTTGGAGGTTCCTTAAAAACCTAAAAATAGAGCTACCATGTGATCCAGCAATCCCTCTGTTGGGTATATAGTCCCCAGAAAGGAAATCCATATATCAAAGAGATATCTGCACACCGTGTTTGTTGCAGCTCTGTTCATAATAGCTAAGATTTGGAAGCAACCTAGGTGTCTATCAACAGATGAATGAGTAAATAAAATGTGGTACATATACACAATGGAGTACTACTCAGCCATGAAAAGGAATGAGATCCAGTCATTTGCAACATGGATGGAACTGGAGATCATTGTGTCAAGTGAAATATAAGCCAGGTACAGAAATACAGGCATCATATGTTCTTACTTATTTGTGGGATCTAAAAATTGAAATAATTGAGCTTAAGGACATAAAGAGTAGAAAGATGATTACCAGAGGCTGGGAAGCATAGTAGCGGGGTGGGGAGTGGTGTGAGGGGGAGGTGGGGAATGTTAATGGGTACAAAATAATAGAATGAATGAATAAGGCCTAGTATTTACTAGTGCAACAGCATGACAATCGTCAATAATAATTTAATTGTACATTTTAAAATAACTAAAAGAGTGTATTTGGATTGTTTGTAACACAAAGGACAAATGCTTGAAGGGATGAATACCCCATCTTCTATGATGTGATTATTATGCATTGCATGCCTGTATCAAAATATCTCATGTACTTCATAAATATATACATCTGCTTTGTACCCACCAAAATTAAAAATTACAGAGTTAAAAAAGTAAAAAAAAAAGTAAACATGTCAACCTATTAGATATATACCCAAGAAAATTAAAAACATATGTCCACACAAAAGCTTATACATGAATGTTAACAACAGCAACATTCATAATAGCCAAGAAATGGAAACAACACAAATGTCCATCAACTGATTATTAAATAAATTGTGGTATATTCATACAATGCAATATTATTTGGCAATAAGAAGGAATGAAATATTGATATGAATCTAAAAACATTATGTTAAGTGAAAGAAGCTAGTCGCAAAAAGGACCATATTGTATGATTCAATTTATACGGAATTTTCATAATAGGCAAATCCGTAAAAATAGAAAGCACATTAGTGGTTGTCCTGGGCTGGAGGGAGGAAAGAATGGGCATGACTGATGATGCACACGTAATTTTTTTTTCTGTGACTAAAATATTCTGAATTTAAATAGTAATGATGGTTGTGCAACTCTGGGAATATATTAAAAATTACTGAATTTTACACTTAAAAAGGGTGAATTTTATGGTGTGTGAAGTATTTTATGATATGGTACAGTACCTCATAAAACTGTGTTTTTAAACAAGCTGATTATTTAGAAACTCATATAATATTCTCAATAGTTGCCAAAGAAGCATGTTTAAAAGTTTGTACCAATTTGTGGCCAAAAACTCTCAAAGCATTCTAGAAATAGAAGAGAACGTCCTTAACTTGAAGATTATGTATTAAAAAATAACAGTTAACATATTAATGTTAAAACACGAAAAAAATCCCATCAAAGGTAAGGATGCATATTAATGCCTTTAATGTTCAAATTGTTCTAGAAGTCCTAGCTAAGGCAATAGGAAAAGGAAAAAGATAAGGTTGACATGTTTAATTTTTTTTTTTTACTTTTTTAATTCTTTAATTTTAAAGTCATTGTTTTTCAAATATTCTTTCTGCTGTTTTCTATCTCCCAAAGTCCCCTATGAATGTATCATTCTTCGTCTTTCCCTTTAAGTTTTTTGGTCATTTTGTTTACCCTAACTCTTCTTGTCATGTTAAGCAGCTGTGGTGTTAAACAGTTGCCTCTGATTGTTGATGACAAATGCTCAGGGGGAAACACTGTTCACACTGTGCAATCTTTAAGTCAGAACAAATAAAGACAAGCCCCGCGAGTAGAGGTTTCCAGGGTTCTGCCAGACAGGTCAGATAGTGACCTTTCTCAGGGAATGGGGCTTTTGGCAGCCCCAATGCCATTTTGTTCCTCTCCAGTTGCTGTTAGGCTGCTACCTTTCAGGGCTACCATGATTTCAAGGCTATTGGTTGTAAAGGCTACTGCAGAGTTAGGGAATGGAATATAGGAATAGGACATGTTAAAATGTCACAAAGCCCACTATCCTTACTGATGTTCAGCCATTTTTTTTTAGTAAGAGATCCTTATGTTGCAAGCATTTGCTTACTTTTCAGATTTCCAAAAAAGTTCATTTTGACACTTTTTTCTTTGCCAAGGTTTACATTGCTTTTAAGGAGGAGAGGATTTTCAGATTCCTACTCCAACATTCCTATAGCATTATCCAATGTATGAGTTTTACATGTTTCTAATACTATTCCTAGGGTCAATCTCATCCCATCATTTGTAGGACCTAGGGCAGAAGAAATATGAATGAAAGCCAACATACTACATATCTAAATATTTTTAATTTATGAGTCAAGCTAAAAGACTTAAATATAATTAGTTATCTCCTCCTACCTTAACAATTATACATTTTATGCTTTTCTGGAAGTCTAGGTTTGAATTTAGAATTCTAAGACTCCTCACAGCTGGGTGCAGTGGCTCACACCTGCAATCTCAGCACTTTGGGAGGCCAAGGCGGGCAAGTCATGAGGTCAGGAGATCAAGACCATGCTGGCTAACACAGTGAAACCCTGTCTCTATAAAAATACAAAAAATTAGCCGGGCATGGTGGCGGGTGCCTGTAGTCCCAGCTACTTGGGAGACTGAGGCAGGAGAATGGCGTGAACCCAGGAGGCAAAGCTTGCAGTGAGCTGAGATCACGCCACTGCACTCCAGCCTGGGCAACAGAGCAAAACACCGTCTCAAAAAAAAAAAAAAAGGCTCCTCACATTTAAATGCCAGAAAATGGAGAGACTTGAGGAGAACTGGTTTCCAACTACAGAATGATCCCTTTATGTCCTACTTCTGGCACAGAACTACACATGAAGGGCCTCCTGCATGAGCATGTGGGGTCTTCAATTGACACATCCAAGCTATGTCTGTTTTCCTTGAAAATAGCTTTCTCTGGGAAACCCCTAAGCCTAGGGATATATACATCAGTGTACGGCTTACCCTCAGGAGGAAAGACTCAGGAAAAAATAACTGCAGGCCCTGAAAGCAGAATAGACCTAGGGAAAGAACCCACTGTCATTGGATCTGTTTGGACAGGGAATTCTGTGGTCCTGAGTATTCAGGCAATTTTGGAGGCCTCCAAGTGGGCATGCTTATTTGCCCCTATGGATTTTCTGCATTGTAAGAAGGCATATGGTTGGAGGAGGGTCAGAGCAGGACCTTTTAGTGCTCATGCCCAGGACAAGCGTTCCCCTTGCTTGGGTTACAAGAGTCATATTTTCTGAGATAGAATCCATTTGTTAGATTTAGTTTGCTATATATATATATATATATTTTTTTTTTTTTTTTTTTTTTTTTTCAGGCAGGGACTCACTCAGTTACCCAGACTGGAGTTCAGTGGCTCATTCATGGCTCACTGCAGCCTCAACATCCCAGGCTCAAGCAATCCTCTCACCTCAGCCTTCTGAGTAGCTGGGACTACAAGCACATGCCATTATACCTGGCTAATTTTTGTACTTTTTGTAGAGACAGGGTTTTGCTCTGTTACCCAGGCTCATCTAAAATTCCTGGGCTCAAGCAATCTGCCCATTTTGGCCTCCCAAATTGTTGGGATTAGAGGCATAAGCCAGCATGCCTGGCCTGACTTACTAGTATTTTATTGAGAATTTTTCCAATAGTATGTGGCAAAATCATGGAATATTCCTTTATACATAACTTCTTGATAATCAATGTTTGCTTTTACTTTTGTTTGTGATTCTTGTTTTAACCATTTTGATGAAAATATTTTTATAATGAATTATACAATTTTTCTTTCATAAGCCAAGTCCAGTAAACATAGTGTGATATTTTTCTTTTTTATTGTAATTTTTAAAAACTCTGTGCCATCATTATGAAAACTCACTCTTGATAGTGATCTCACAGGCCATGAAGGCAAATAACATAAGATGAATAAAATAATTTTTAGCAAAATATTTTCTAGTCTGAAAATTATCCTGGAGGGTAACTTTACTTGAGAGGCTGAGGTGGGAGGCTTCCTTGAGTTCAGGAGTTCAAGGCAACATGGTGAGATCTCATATCAAAAGAAAAAGAAAAAGAAAATTACACAAACATTATTTTCATGTTAACATTCATTATTAAGATATTGATTTGGAATGTTAATGGCATTCAGTGCCATGAAATGCTACTGTGCATGGTCAGGTAAAGTGCTGTGTTGTGATGTGTATGTATTGTGAGTTATTGTGTGGTTTCTTGTTGACAAGAGGTAAAGAAAGCCTAGCCTTCTGTAGCTTTGTGGACATGTGTCTTTGCTTAAATCAAGATTAAATTGGACTATGCCAGATATTGAAAGCAATCAAATAGTATGCATAATTTGGTTTCACTTTCATTTTTAAACATGATGAATCACAAATAAGAAGAGTATCAGAGCAAGGAGAATTGGATAATTCATTAAATATATTCAAGAAGAAATTATGAAGAAAATATTTTTGAATAAAAATGTATTTATGAATAACATGTTCTTGAATAAATTTTAAATACATTCAATATATTTTTACTGTATTCTTGAATGTACTTTTGGATATTTTGTTAAACGTACTTTTGAATATATTCTTAACTATTCTCTTAAATATAGTGAATATACTTAAAATATGTTCTTAAATATATCCTTGAATAAATTCTTCACTATATTGCACATGAAGGATTCTGGTGAATGTAATCATATTAAAATAATATTCTCAGAAAAATCTTGGCTAGGTGTGGTGGCTCACGCCTGCAATCCTAGCACTTTGGGAGGCTGAGGCAGGTGGATCACGAGGTCAAGAGATCAAGACCATCCTGGCCAACATGGTGAAACCCCGTCTCTACTAAAAATACAAAAATTAGCTGGGCATGGTGGTGCGTGCCTGTAGTCCCAGCTACTCAGGAGGCTGAGGCAGGAGAATCGCTTGAACTCACGAGGCAGAGATTGCAGTGAGCTGAGATCACGTCACTGCACTCCAGCCTGGCAACAGAGTGAGACTCTGTCTCAAAAAAAAAAAAAATTATATATATATATATGAGACTTCTTTATGTGCAATAGCATATTACTATGAATGCATTTTCCCTATCCCTTCAGTCTCATTCTCTTTTTCTGCCTCTCATTCTTCAGTTGTTGTAGTAGTAGGAAGCTGAGACAGAAATAAACTGAACGTTTCTCAAAATGCTATTATGAAGACAAAATGAAAAATTCACTAAAAGTAAATAGGTTAAAAAAAAACAAAGAATGTAAGTGAACTGCTCAGTTAGCAAGTTGATCATGAAGACGATTGGCAAATTTTGGTGATTTGACTTAGATTTGTATGGAAAATAACTGTATGTGTGGTAGAGGGACATGACATATCTTTGTGCTGACATTGTGGAGTTTATCTCCTCTTTCTTGGCCTTCTCTGTCCCCCAAGTGTAAATATCTTGCTGTTGTAATGGGCAAACCCTAAACAATTTATCCACCCCTTCTTAGCTGTGGGCTGAGAAAAATCACTAAATCGTGATTGTTAAAACTATGTCTAGAATAAAAATTGTATCTGAACGTCAGCTTAAGAAACTACCCTATGAGTAAGTTAAATCAGATTAGAGGATAGACATTGTAACATCCAGTTGTGCTTCTTGGAAACTTGTGTTTTATTTTATTTTATTTTGCTTTATTTTTGTTCATTTTCCCTTTTTCCCTGTTATTGCAGTTAGATGAAGTTTATGGAAAAGTGATCTCTGGTTGAATGAAACATTATCTTATTATATTTCTGTGGTCTTCATGTATAGAATAATTTGTTTGACAGTTATTTCAGTCTAAAGAAATCCCAAAATTTGTTATACTACTGCTAGAATCATTTACACTATTTGATCTCCAGCTATACGTTTATCTTCAAAACATATCAATAAATTTTTAAATTTGGATTTACTATCCCAAGTAATTCTGAAGGCTTGATATGTGTGAAGTATAGAGTGGGCTTTGGAAATTTGTTTTAGAATAGGGCTATGCCTCTTTTTCCTGTGCTTTAGGAAGCATTCTGGAAGACGAGTAGGGATTGAAAGGCCAAACGTGTCTGAACATCTAGGTAACCTGGGTCTCCAGCTCAGGAGAAAGATATCAAGACCTGGATCCCAGTAATGGATACATGAGACAAAGATTAGGGGTATTACTAAGCCAGTGGACCTCAAATGTTAGGGTGCATCAGAATCCCCTGGAGGGCTTGTTGAAACACAGATTGCCAGGTTCTAGCCCCAGAATTTCTGGTTGACGAAGGAGTTGTTAGCGGTGGAAGTTTTCTGAGTTACCGGTGGTGAATCCATATGAGTCTGCAGCAACCTCAATTCTTGCCTCCTAAGAAGAAACTATTCAACTAAAGAGACCCAGGGCAAGCTTTAGAGCCAGAGTGAAAGTTCATTAAAAAGCTTCAGAGCAGGAATGAAAAGAAAGTAAAGTACACTTAGAAGAGGGCCAAGCAGGCATCTTGGAGGACAAGTGCCCTGTTTGACCTTGGACTTAGGGTTTTATATGCAGGCATGCTTCCTATGTCTTGTGTCCCTATTCCCTTCATTCTTCCCTTGGGGTGAGCTGTCTGCATGTGCGATGGCCTGCTAGCACTTGGGAGGCGAGTATGCGCACCTACTCTAGTATGTTTACTAGAGTTTTAGGCATGATCACCTGAGGGATTCTTCCCTTTTCCAGTGGAATGCCCCCAGAAGGTCATATACCAGCTAAACTCTGCCAGTTTGCCTCTTAATGTGCATGCTTGAGCCCACTTGCCCAGCTTCTGACATTTTATTGAGAAGCTGCTGATCACCAGTTTCAGGTGTTTCTATCTATTGGGAAACTACCTTTCCCTGGTGCTGGATGCGACCAATTATTATTTTAGAGAGGCAGTGTGACGATTGCCTGAACATCGCCTGATGGGCTCCACATTCCCGGTGGGGTTGGGTGAGCCCTCTCTTGCCCCACTCATGCCTGGCTAGCTACCTACTGTAACAGAATGGGCTCTAAAATTTTTCACTTCTAACAAGTTCAAGTGATATAGATGCTGCTTGTTGGGAACCACACTTTGAAGGCCTTGTACTAGATTACTACGTCCATCACTGGCTCTGGCCAAAATTAAACAGTAAGAGAATTTTTCTTTGGAACCCTTCCTTTAGGAACTCACTTCAAGGACACTGAATCATATCTATATGTACACATACATATGTACACACACATATGTATGCTCCACTAATTTGGCTATTTGTACCTTAAAGTCAGTGATTGAGCCTTATTTGTTTTTGATTTTCAGACCCCTAGATAAACAAAGATTTGATAAATTATGCTGTTCATTTTTTTTTCAAAGTGATTCATCCAAATAATTCTTAGAGTTTAGTGCTAGGACAGTTAGTTTTTCTGATTCTCCTTGTTATTAGATAATAAATATTGCATAATTCATTCCATATTTCTTTTGCATTTGGCTGCCAGATGCTCAGAATTGTGCACAGCTACTTTACCTATTACTAGCATGTATTTTCTTCTGCAAATAGCTCTATCTTCTCTTTCTTTACTACAAAACGTCGGTTCCATTACTCTGATTTTCAACAGTTCATGTTCGTTCTATCTATATATCATTTTAATTATAATAGGTCTCAATATTTTACCAAATATAACAATAAATCAGTAGAAAAAAATAATTCACTAGTATCTATAATGGGGAAAAGAGCAGTGATGAATATTTTGGCAAAGTGTCCTTCTGTATACCTGTATGCAGGTACCAATTCCACAACTCATATTCCACCTTCATTGGGGAAGAATAAATATCATCTTAGCACTGTCCATCTGCTAGAGTGGGTTTAATGTGTCTGCTTGTACAGTAAATGGTAATTATTATATATGACTTCTTCAGCCCTTTGCTTAGGGAGGAAAGAGAGCATGAAATAGCTTTCCTGATGGTGAATGCTTAAAAATTCTTACATCATAACTGGACCTGATTATTCTAGATACATACTATCTTTTTTCTACATATGCACCTTAGGTTTAAGAGTCCAGGCTGAGGGTGGCTAAGAAGAACAAATATTCAGAAAATATGATATCCTATTTTCCATGGAAGAGCTGTACATAATCAAGGACAATAAAAAAAACTGCATTACTCAAAGAGGGCTTTCCATAATACCCTGTAAAGCATTGGATGCTCTTTAAAATTGACTTATTGATGTCAAGAGAGGGAGCATAATGAACACTGCACAGACGTGATGAAGAAATGTGGTGTATGTAAAAAAAAAAATCTAATTGTTACTTGCTGAACCCATCAAACAAGATACGTTGTCCCGCTAGGCAGCCTTATGGAAAGAGCATTGCAATAAGCCACCCTATGCTGCTTATAACAGAAGCTGAAATGAGGCTCTCAGCATCCAGCACATGACATACAGTCTCTATATGTTCACTCAAATTTCCTATACCTTTATCATCATTATCTATGTCTGCACACTGAGAGTTGGTGCTCAGGTAATGACCATTCAACGTTCTCAATAAACGAAGGTTCATGAAGTTAGTTAGACTTGGCAAAGTATCCTAGTTTATGTGATACTCTTCCAACTCAATATTTTTTTTTTTTTTTTTGAGACGGAGTCTCGCTCTGCCGCCCAGGCTGGAGCTGTGGCCGCATCTCAGCTCACTGCAAGCTCCGCCTCCCAGGTTCATGCCATTCTCCTGCCTCAGCCTCCCGAGTAGCTGGGACTACAGGCGACCGCCACCTTGCCCGGCTAATTTTTTGTATTTTTTAGTAGAGACGGAGTTTCCGTGTTAGCCAGGATGGTCTCGATCTCCTGACCTCGTGATCCGCCTGTCTCGGCCTCCCAAAGTGCTGGGATTACAGGCTTGAGCCCCTGCGCCCGGTCCCAACTCAATATTTATTAAGCACCTATTGTGTATAAAGTATCACGCTGGCACCTCAAGGTATACAACCTCTGATGAAAGGAATAGGTCTGGTGTAAACATAACTACAGCTGATATCAGAATATGACAAAGGCATTAAGAGGAGTAGAAAATGTTACCGGATTTCAGAGGACAACAAGATCAGAACTGATTGAGGTAATCAGAAAAGGCTTTAAGAGGGAAGAACAGACATGGCTTTAAAAAAGCATAAAACGGGGTTTGATAGAGTAGAGAGGGGTGGTGGTAGTGGACTAATTAATAAAAAAGTAAAAGACTAAGGAGGACTTCAGGTCTTTCACTAAAAGGATGTTTATGAAATTTTGATTTTATAGATTATGTACTTTCTTCCTCCCTTATTTTCTTATGAAATCCACTTTGTTTAATACATATTATTTAATGTAGTGTTTCAAAAATGTGGTATGTGTAGTGTCACCTCAAGTATGTAGATGATATTTATATGCAGTACACAGACTAATAGGCCAATATTTTATATTTTTAGGATTCATGTGTTTAGTTTGATACAAAGTTGAAAAGCATTGCAACCCATATATCAACCCATGATTTAATGGATATTATGTCTTAGGAAGTATAAAAAGTAACCAAGTGGCTTGATTTAAAGAAAATATTGATTAAATAATAATACAGTTCTAGGGAACTCCTTTTCCTAATCACAAGCATATGTTTAAATATATGAAAATATTGGGGAAATCTATGAAGTCTATGATCACAAAAACTAATGCAAAATTAAGCTGTAAATAAAAAATATTATTTCTGCTCATAAAATGCTCATAAGATTTTGTTTTAAAGAATTGTATGGTATGGGAAATATAGTGATGAAGAAAAATACAATTTTTAGTCACATTGTACCTAAACTCCCCTAGTGCCAGACTCATTATTTGGAAGGAACAATGCTACCTGATAATGACCTATTTTCTATTCAAGGCAGTAAGTCAAATATTCGTTTCTCATTAATAATTCAATGTGACAAATTTATTACCTTGAAAGTGCTGCAAGTCAATTAGACAATGGGAAATTGTGTCTTCCTTTCAACCCACTTAGTTGGCTTCCAAGTGTGACATTTATCAAAACCTTGACTTTTAGCGTAAACTTTATTATATGAGTTGGGGTTTGAGTTGACACTGGACACGCTTAACCAACCCTCAGTGTGTGGGGCTCTAGAGCCTTCAGAGATGTCTAGCTAATCATTGCTGATATTTTGCCATAGAATATCAGAGCCTGGTTATACAGTGCCATTGTTTCTAATGCTGGGCATGGAGAAACTATCCTTAAGATCTTTTTGAATTGTATACATTTTTTGGTATTAGCATATTTTTTATCTTTGATGAATCTCATGATCTTCAAAATGATGGGACTGGACTAGTATATGTTTGCCAAAGTGTGATCTGTGTGCCACTAGTAGCACATTGAATTCTTTTAGGTAACACACAGATGAACATATTTATTTCAATATTTATACATTTATTTTAATGTATATTATAATAATATAGATAGCACAAATATCCATCATTTTATATATATTATGGCGTATAACTAGGCTAAAGTCGATATTTAAATAAAAGTTAAAAGTTAATTTAAATAAAATATTGAATAAATAGTAGTACTGCTGAAATGTAATATAGATTAAAAATCCCTAATCCAAAAACGTAAAATCTGAAATGCTCCAAAATCTGAAACTTTTTGAGTGCTGGCATGATGCCACAAGTGTAAAATTCCACATCTGATCTCATGTACACAAACTATGTTTCATGCATGAAATTTTAAAAAACATTGTATAAAATTACTTTCAGGCTTTGTATATAAGGCATATGGTAACATAAATAAATTTTGTGTTTAGATTTGGGTCTTATTCCCAAGATATCTCATTGTGCATCCTTAAATATTCCAAAACCTGAAAAAAATAAAAAATCTGAAACCCAAGCATTCTGGAGAAGGGATACTCGATCTGCACAGGGAAACTTACAGTACTGGTAATACTGTAAGTTCCCAAGCATTCTGGATAAGGGATACTCAATCTGCACGTGGAAACTTACAGTACTGGTAATAGGGTTTGGCTGTGTCCTCACCCAAATCTCATCTTGAATTGTAGTTTGCATAATCCTCATGTGTTGTGGGAGAGAATAGGTGGAAATAATTGATTCATGGGGGCAGTTTCCCTCATCCTGCTCTTGTGATAGTGAGTTAGTTCTCACGAGATCTGATGATTGTATAAGGGGCTTCCCCCTTCGCTGCACACTAATTCTTTCTCCTTCCTGCCACCAAGTGAAGAAGGATGTGTTTGCTTCTCCTTCCACCACAATTGTGAGTTTCCTGAGGCCTCCCTAGCCATGTTGAACTGTGAGTCAATTAAACCTCTTTCCTTTACAATTACCCAGTCTTTGTTATGTCTTTAGCAGTGTGAGAATGGACTAATACAATTGGCAATTCATGAATATGGAAAAAATTGTGGAGGTGGAGATGGATGCTTAACTTTGGGGGAAACACTACAATCTGTGAGCAGGGTTTGCTTTATAAATTAGGTATAATTCATGTGTAATGTGAAGGGCATCAGAAGTCCTCTTCAATCTAAAGGGTGTTCCCTGATCAGCCTTCCTGAGACTGGCATTATCAGTATATCGCCATAAGGCCCTTCTCAAAGAAATACGCATTTAAACTGGGTGAAAACATTATGGTATATAAAAATCTACCAATACATCATTAAGGGTTGGTTTAATCTGATTATCAAATCCATTGTTTCCTATGTACTGCAACAAAGAGTAGAATCCTGAGCAACAGTGACATGGGATCAGCAAGGTCTTAATGTTGGGGCAGGGATGGAAAAGTCTGGTCCATGGATTTCTACCTCTGTGTTCGGTTAGGGTGCCTCAAAAAGAGACTGCTTTCAGGACCCCATGCTATCGCTTTGGTTATTACACTCACTCAGATAGGTACTCCTTTAAGAAATTATACTATACTAATCCAACCAGAGGGGATGCATAAATTAGGGATAGATTATTCCCATGATAAAATGATGATCTGGTTTACCAAAGGATTCAGTGCTGGGCTATTTTAAGTGTAGAGCTTCCTTAACATACTTAAGTGTTTGTTGTAAGACCATAAATACCTGAGAAAATGACCAAAGGAGACACCAAACTTTAGAACAAAAATGTTAGGATTGGCCAGGCATGGTGTCTCACACCTGTAATACCAGCACTTTGGGAGGCAGAGGCAAGCAGACCACCTGAGGTCAGAAGTTCAAGACCAGCCTGGCAAACATGGTGAACCCCTGTCTCTACTAAAAATACAAAAATTAGCCAGGTGTGGTGGGGTGTGCCTGTAATCCCAGCTACTCGGGAGGCTGAGACAGAAGAATCGCTTGAACCCAGGAGGCGGAGGTTACAGTGAGCCGAGATCATGCCACTGCACTCTAGCGTGGGCAACAAAGGGCGAAACTCCATCTAAAAAAAAAGTTAGGATCAAATGTCCACAGAAGTTCCCTCCAAAATGAAGATAAAATGTCTTGAAGAGTTAAGTGAAGAAAGTAGTTTGGTTTTCAGTTCAGTTTACTTGCAACATATTAAAAAATTCATTGTGTTAAATGAAACTCATGCTTTTGGTATTTTATTAATATTTTATTATATCACATTTTTTCCCTTAGTTTTCCCAGTGCTTGCTAGGCAACAAAATGACCTTTAAATGATTTCTTCCAGTCCTTTGCATATCAGGAAATGCTTTACTTCTGTGGTTCCATTTGTACCTTTGCAGAGTGTGTTTGGCCATGGAGATTAATAATACTTTCTATTGTAGTATATACTTGGTTCTATTCTGGATCTGCTGATAGTCTTGATCTTTTCAAAATATTCTTATATATTGATTCTTTAACACTAGAGTTCTTTCTCAAACCTGTGAAAGAAATGAGACTACCATGTCAATATAGGATATATTTAAGTAGTGAGAGTTCCATTAGGGTGGAACCCAATGACCAACAGCAACCCAGAAGGCCCCTTGGCCCTCTGTTGGTGCAATGGTTCCCTTTACTGAATAGGTTTTTACTTGTCAGCAAGGCTCAAATCCTTTTTTCCCCTCAGTTTGACAGCTGTTAGGCATATGAATGTGAGGTTGGTGTTGGAGTAGAGTATATATTATTTAGGTTGAGAATTGAGCGTGGGAGGTAATCAAGAGATATGAGCAGAAGGGAGATGTGCCTAATAAGGCAAAGAGGAATATTTGGATATCTGGAAACATTTATTGAAAGCCCTGGAGCCAGGAGAAACTATTTTCTCAATGACAATTTCTTTGAAATATGTAAAGATTATTAGCCACTTTTCTCTGTCTCTCCCAGATCTCCCTAGTTGGGTCTATGGTTTTATCATGATTGCTATAGTCCTGAGTAAATTCTGTCAAAGTCAAGGTATTTATTAATGGTGTCTTCCTGCACCTCCTGAACACCCCTAAAAAGTTTTGTGAAGCTTGGAATTAGGTTAGTCATCATTCACAAAATTCTGGTTATACTGTCTAATACTACTGTCTAGTTCTCACTTTCCCTAGAATTAGAATTACAACCTGAATCCTGGCTCAAGAGATGTTTTCATTGAACGTCAAGACCATTATCCTGTGATTGCTTTATTGTCTGTCATAAAGGTATGCTCTCTGAACCCAGAATCTAAAGTTAGGCTCTATATTGGGTCAGAATCCTTGAGGATTGTGTCTGCTTGGTATCAGTTTATTCCTGCTTCAAAGGACCTGGTGTAGTTTCTATCTAGTGTTGTCCACCTGAGCTATAACAAAAATAAGTGCAGGCAGGGGCTGTAAAATCATCCTGTTTCAGAAAGAGAAACCTTATTTGGAATCAAGTTCATTTTATCTTTGCTTATTTAATTTTGTGTGTGTGTGTGCGTGTATCATCTATCTATCTATCTATCTATCTATCTATATCTATCTATCTATCTATCTATCTATCTATCTATCTATCTATCTATCTATCTATCTATCTATCTAGATATTTGGTCCACAGTTTGCTGTATTCAACTCAACTCCCAAAAATGTATATCTCAATCTGTTCTTAAAGCAGGAGACAGGGACAGAAAAAAGTGAGAAGACAGTGTGTATTACCAGAAAGCACATCCTGATTTCTACTTTGTCTTCAATATACTTTCTGCCAAACTAGAAGTAGAAGGGAACTTCCTCAACCTGATAAAGATCATCTTTGAAAAATCCACAAGTAACATTTTAATATTATGCTTAATGGTGAAAATAGGATGATTTACCCTTAAGATCAGGAATAAGACAAGGTAGTCCAATGTCAAAATTTCTATTCGACACTGTATTCGTGTCTCTAGCCAGTGTAATTAGGCAAGGCAAAGAAATCAGTAGCATACAGATTGGAAGGTAGGAGTAAAACTATCTCGCCTTGCAGATGATGTAATTTTCTGTATAGAAAATTCTGAGGCATCCACAAAGTCTGTTGGAAATATTAAACAAATTCAGCAAGGTTGCAGGATACAAGGTTAATATAAAAAATTAATTATATTTCTAAGCATCAACAGTAAATAATACCAAAATGAAATTAAGAAAACAGTTCAATTTGCAATAATGAAAGAGAATACAACACTTACAAATAAATCTAACAAAAGTGAAAAATTTGCACACTAAAAACTACAAACCATCATTAAAAGAAATTAAAGTAGACCTAAATAAATGGATAAACATCCTATGTTCATGGATCAGAAGACTTAATATTGTTAATATGGCAATACCCTCCAAACTGATTGATAGATACAATGTGATCCCTAAAAAATCCCAGATGGCTTCTTTGCAGTAATTGACAAGCTGATCATTAACTTCATATAACAATTCAAGAGACCCACAATAGCAAACATAACCCTGAAGAAGAACAAAGTTTGAAGGACTCACATTTTCTGATATCAAAACTAAGCACAAGGCTATAGTAGTCAAGACAGTGTGATAGTGGCAAAGGGATAGACATATGCGTTAGTGGAATAGAATTGAGAGTCCAGAAATAAACCCACACATTTATGGTCAATTGATATTCAACAAGGATGCCAAGATAATTTAATAGGGAAAATAACATTATTTTTAAAATTCAAGAGACCCACAATAGCAAAAATAACCTTGAAAAAGAAGAAAGTTGAAGGACTCACATTTTCTGATATCAAAACTCAGCACAAGGCTATAGTAATCAAGACAGTGTAATATTGGCAAAGGGATAGACATATGGGTTAGTGGAATAGAATTGAGAGTCCAGAAATAAACCCACACATTTATGGTCAATTGATATTCAACAAGGATGCCAAGATAATTTAATAGGGAAAATAACATTTTTTTTAAAATGGTGCTGACACAACTGGATATCCTCATGCAAAAGAGTGAAGTTGTTTCCCTCCCAAACACCATATGCAAATATTAACTCAAAATGAATTAAATACCTAAACTTAACACTTAAAACTATAAGTATTTATGAGAAAACATAAGGGCAAATCTTCATGACCTTGGGTTAGGCAGTGGTTTTTTAGATATGACAACAAAAGCAAAGGCAACTGAGAGAGAGAGAGAGAAAGAGAAGGAGAGAGAGAGAGAAATTGTACTTCATTGAAATTAAAAAAAAATAATTTTGTGCTTCAAGAGCACCATCAAGAAAGTGAAAGAACAACCCACGGAATGGAAGAAGATATTTGCAAATCATATATCCGATAAGGGATTTGTATACTGAATACATAAGTACTCTTACTATTCAACAATAAAAAAATGAATAATCCAGTTTAAAAATTGGCAATGAATTTGAATAAACATTTCCCCAAAGAAGATATATAAATGTCTAAGAAGCACATGAAAAGATGCTCAACGTCATTAGCAGTCAAAGTAATGCAATGTAAGACCACAATGAGAAATTGCTTCATGTCCACTAGGTGGCTGTAGTAGAAGAGGCAGATACTAACAAGTGTTGGCGAGGATTTGAAGACATTGGAATTCTCAATCATTCCAGGGTAGGAATGTGAAATGGTGCAGCTGTTTTGGAAAACAGCTTGAAAGTTCCTCAAAAAGTTAAACGTAGCGTTACCCTACGACCCAGAAATTCCACTCCTAGGTGTATGCCCAAGATAAATGCAAGTCCATGTCCACACAAAAACATGTACATGAATGTTCGTAGCAGCATTAGTCATAATAGCCACAAAACTGGAAACAATTCAAATGTCCAACAATGAATGGATAGATAAAATGTGCTATGTGTATACAGTGAAATATTGTTTGGCCATAGAAAAACATGATGAATGTTAAAACATGGATGAACCTTGAAAACGTATGCAAAATGAAAGAAGCTAATGTGCGGAGCATAAATTTACAGAAAGAGAGGTTATTGTTTTCTAGGGTCCGGGAGGAGTAAAGAGGTGGGGAGTAACTGCTAATGAGTATGGAATTCTTTTGTAGGGGGTAATAAAAATGTTCTGGAATTAGCAGTAATGCTTTCACAATCTTGTGCAAAAACACTAACGCATACACTTAAAATGGTGAATTTGGCCAAGTGTGGTGGCTCACGCCCGTAATCCCAGCACTTTGGGAGGCTGAGGTGGGCAGATCGCTTGAACCCAGGAGTTTGAGATCAGCCCGGCCAACATGGCAAAACCCCGTCTCTACTAAAAATACAAAAAATTAGCCAGGCATTGTGGTGGGATCCTGTAGTCCCAGATACTCAGGATGCTGAGGCAGGGGTATCACTTGAACCCTGGAGATGGAGGTTGCAGCAAGCCGAGATCATGCCACTGCACTCCAACCTGGGAGACAGAGACTATGTCTCAAAAAAAATAAAAATTAAAAGGTGAATTTTATGGTAGTGAATTATATCTCAATAAAAGTGATTTAAAAGTATATCACCTTATCTGTGAGATCTTAGGCAAGTCACTCAAGCTTTCTTTATCTTGGTTTCTTCTTTTGTTAAATAAAGGAGAAAATAATTCCTGCCCTTTCTACCATGCAAGGGTAGGATGAAGATCAACTGTGATAAAATTTGTAAAGCATAAAAGGCTTTACAAATTCAAAGGCTTATTTATTGTATGTTTCTAATTTGTTTCCATTGCTTGTGGGTGAGTACGTGTCTGTCACCTGCCACTACTGAATCTGGAAGATCTGTGTGTAGTTAGGGTTGAGATTATGAGGCTTAAAAAGCCAGCCATTTCATTTTCTTATTATGCCTTGTTCTCTCACCCCTCCACCCCCAAGTTTTTACACATACACATTTCCAGCTCAGTAATAAGGAAAGTCCTGTTTTCTTCCTTCCCAAAGGGGAAATGCAAGAAATTGCATTAAAATGCATGGCAAGCTTTTAAGAAACTTGATTTTAGGATGGAAAAAATAAATGCAGCCCACAGTTGAAAGCACAACAGGGGGCCCAGCAAAGTGGCTACGTGACTAATCTCCCTTTTTGTGTTAGAGCCTCACTTTTTCATACTATTCAAGTTGTTTTAGATCATATAATGGGCAATAAACCCTTCCAAATTGTTGTGTTGTTAATTCTGCCTTTCTGATTGAAGCCAGTAGGCTGGGATGTGGGTGGAACCTGGCACTCCTAACAGAAGCACAGTCAAATGTAGTTGAAAGATGTGTCTATAAACACATATAGACACATGCAAACTTGTGCACATGTGTCTTCCTTTATTTTATTTGATTGTGCCATTTGTGTATAACTCCTCAGGGTATAAATCAGTTTAACATTAATTAAAATGTATGAAGCTTCATAAAATGGTATTAAAATGCCAGGCTTCAGTTGCCACCCCTTTAGAAAAGGTCTATAAAAACGATAAATCTTGCCCTGCTCATCTTTTTCACCTGTCTTTTTTATATTCATTCATACATACACAGATCTCACAAACCCCTTTTCTGCTGCACTTTGCTTGAGTCTCTACAATAGCTCCCTGTTGCCCTCTGGGTCACTCTGAGTGCTTCAGACTGGTTTTTATAGCCTGCAATAAACTGATCCTACCTCGGCTTCCCAAGCCTGCCTCCTTTTGCTCCCCAGCAAAGATCCTCCACTTCGGGTCTGCATCCTCACTGCTTCCTGCCCACTCTATGCTTATTCTTCCCTTCCTACTCCTCATGGCTTATCTGTAGCTTTCCAATTTTTTTCTAAATTTTTCTTCCTTTGCCTTTATGAAGGCCCTTGGTAATACTTTAGCTCATAATAATCTCTGTTTTCACTGAGCTTTTATAGCACCTAAAGTCTCTGACAAGTCTTCTTAACCACGGTGTTGCAATACTAGTTATGAAATGTGTTTTAATTTGGTACAGATAATTATATATATTATTTAAGTGGCTATCACATGTATATATATACACACGTGTATATATGTGTGTGTGTATATATCGCATATATACACACGTATATACACTCATATATATACACACACATAAAGTGCTGGAATACACACGTGTGTGTGTGTATATATATGTGTGATAGCCACTTAAATTATATATATTCAAATTGATTAGTCCTGTAATAGACAAGTCTTTCAGTCACCCATATTCAGATAGGTGTGATATCTTGGGTGGGGGAGAAAGGCTGAGATTATTAGAATCCTGGATACTATTGTATGATTATCTTAAGCATGTGAAGATTCATTCATACTTTTATTCAATAAATATTTACTGAGCACCTACACTGTTTCAAGTATAGGAAACATTATTCATTATATGTGTTGTAGTGGGGAACAAGGTTGAGAACTGCTGTCTTATACCACACAATTTAGCCCCTGACTATATATTGTCGGATATTTCTCCCTAATTTTTCCTTGGGGTTAAGTTTTGTTTCACCAGCCCCAGCTGAGGATTTTTGAAGTCAGTGAAGACTGTTTTAACCCTCTGTAGCAACTAGTACAACAATGGCACATTGTGGATGCTTAATAAGAATCAGTGATTGGGCCGGGTGCGGTGGCTCAAGCCTGTAATGCCAGCACTTTGGGAGGCCGAGACGGGCGGATCACGAGGTCAGGAGATCGAGACCATCCTGGCTAACACGGTGAAACCCCGTCTCTACTAAAAAAAAATACAAAAAACTAGCCAGGCGAGGTGGCGGGCGCCTGTAGTCCCAGCTACTCGGGAGACTGAGGCAGGAGAATGGCGTAAACCCGGGAGGCGGAGCTTGCAGTGAGCTGAGATCCGGCCACTGCGCTCCAGCCTGGGCGACAAAGGGAGACTCCGTCTCAAAAAAAAAAAAAAGAATCAGTGATTGATTAAAATATTGTTCATGAGGAACAAAGATTTTGGGAAAATTGAAGCACACATGAGAAGTCAGAGAAGCTCACATTCATATCTGTCCACTTAACATTATATGCTATTAGGTTGTCATCATCTCAGGCTTTGTTTATTTCATTTTTTCATCCTCTACCTGAAATTACACTAATTAATGAATGGATTGTAAGTCTGGATGTTCTAGGGTGTTTGATTATTTATCTTTATATGCATCTAAAATTTGATAGCTTAAGAATTTAAAAGATATATTTAGAAAATAGAATGAATGTAGGCAGGAAAGGGATTTTAAAATAAAGTGTATAATTTGCTAGTAATTGGAATTGGATTACAAAACAGAATCAGAGAATTTCAGAGCTAGAAGGGACTTTAACAAAAATCTAGTCCAAACCACTTATTTTACAGATGAGGAAATTGAGGTCCAGTCAGGGTAAGGACTTTCTCAAGGTCACACAATCTGAGAAAACAAATGAATGTTCTCAGTTATCTGGATGCACATGTACTGCTCCAGTACCCTGGTTTTATTTGTTAAGAATGGCAGAAGCATAGAAAGGTAAAATGAATGTATGTCTATTACCTGGGAAATAGCCTGCAAAATGACAAAGCTGACACACTCATTGACATAGTAAATTATAAGTGGCTTAAAGAAATTTGTTAACAATTTTTCCAGCCAAATGGTGCAAAATGAGGAAAGACAATAAATAATCCTGAAATGATCAATGTCGTGATAGTCTCCTGAAAAGGACAAGGACTAACTAATCCCATGCTCCTCACTTAATTACACTTAATCATAATTGTTTCCTAAACTTCTGGCATGATTTCAGAATACATGAACAACGAAGTGTTTAAAATAAGAAAGTATGCCATTCTAGGCCAGGCATGGTGGCTCACACCTGTAATCCCAGCACTTTGGGAGGCCCAGGCGGGCGGATTACTTGGGTCCAGGAGTTTTAAGACCAGACTGGCCAACACGGCAAAACCCCATCTCTACTAAAAATAAAAAAAATTAGCCGGGCATGGTGGTGGGGGGCTGTAATCCTAGCTACTTGGGAGGCTGAGGCAGGGAGGATTGCTTGAACCCAGGAGGTGGAGGTTGCAGTGATTGCAGTGAGTCAAGATTCTGCCACTGCGCTCTGGCCTGGGCGACCAGAGCAAGACTCTGTAAGTATGCCATTCTTATGGTTTTCAGCATAGTTCTATTTCACCTCTTTTTTTTTTTTTTTTACATCATCCCTTCAAACTTCAGCACAAAAGTATTCTTGTCGTCATTATCTGGTTGATAATTATTTATCTTTTTACTTATAGCCTATCTTCCACATATATATTGTACTGTACAATTTCGCTACAACAGTGTTTACTAAAGAGTAGCTTTGTTTTTTTTTTTTTTTTTTTTTTTTATTATACTTTAAGTTCTAGGGTACATGTGCATAACGTGCAGGTTACATATGTATACATGTGCCATGTTGGTGTGCTGCACCCATCAACTCGTCAGCACCCATCAATTCATCAAAAAAAAAAAAAAAAGAGTAGCTTTGGCCGGGCGCGGTGGCTCAAGCCTGTAATCTCAGCACTTTGGGAGGCCGAGACGGGTGGATCACGAGGTCAGGAGATCGAGACCATCCTGGCTAACACGGTGAAACCCCGTCTCTACTAAAAAAATACAAAAAAACTAGCCGGGCGAGGTGGTGGGCGCCTGTAGTCCCAGTTACTCGGGAGGCTGAGGCAGGAGAATGGCGTAAACCCGGGAGGCGGAGCTTGGAGTGAGCTGAGATGCGGCCACTGCACTCCAGCCCGGGCTACAGAGCGAGACTCC